>NW_005178819.1:33243-174435 GCF_000350225.1 Chondrus crispus
GCCCCCCTTTTTTTGCCCTTTCCCCCCCCCCGCCCCCCCCCCCCCCCCAACTCCGTTAGTTTTTAAGGTTTCCCCGGGCCCCCCCCCCCCCGGCACACGCCCCCCCTCCCCCCCGGCCGTACCTTCTCATATTTTCGCCGTGCCCTCCCCCCCCCCCGCACACGCCTCCCCCCACAGCCGTACCTTCTCACAGCTTCGCCGTGACTTTCCTCTTAAGAAGTCGTAGAACGTCTCTTCCATGTTCTGGATTCTACGAATTTAGTAGATTCTCTTCACGTAGAGAGAAATGGAGAGAATCTACTTCGGTTTGGAGACATTCTCCACCGATTTGGAGAGCATTTTGGAGAACATTTGAAAAATGTTCTCCACTTTTTCTCTTTGACGTAAAATAACTCCAGTTGTATTCATCTGTTGAAAATGATTTGACAATAGCTGGAAAGAGGGTCTCTGGGAAAACGTTTTCCGAGTCGCACAAAGGAGGCTAGCGGCGAAGCGAGCTCGTAGTATGCAAAAAATTGACTTTTGAGGTCTTCAGAAATATTCTATTTTCGAGCACAGGGATAAGGATACCCTCGGTATAAGAATGCAAAACGCATCCACTGTTTTCGTTCCTGCAAAATTGACCCCAATTTCGAACATTTATTCATACTCTATACAAGAATACAACGAGAAAGATTTTTCAAAAATCTGGTACAAGACCAGCTACTTTTACAACAAAAATAAGGGCCAGTACAATATTCAGAAACCAGTAACGGCAGGAAATCCACCCGTTTCCTTTGGGGATGGCCGAATCCCGTACGTTACACTTTAGAAATAAAAGACACCAGTCCGTTGAGGGTCTAAATTGTAGACGAGGTCCTGTTATGATGCTGAACGGATAGAAACTTTTCTGGCCTAGCCTAGAAGAAAAAACACAAGTCTACTTGAGGAGAAGTGAGAGTTGACATAGACAACATCCATGTCCTAGTCAGCACTTCGTACCTCAACCATGCCGCGACAGACACTATCACACCGTCAAAAGCGCCAAATTCGGGATGAGTCCAACCGCCGTAAGGAGGGGGGAAGCGCAATCAGTCAAGTCGACCTTGCAAAATGGGCGAAGAATCAACTTCGTCTTTCAACTGAGCCTTCTCAGGCTGTTATTTCTCGCATCATTTCGGGAAGCAACAATTTTTCTGTTACAGGGAGCAGTGTACGGCGCAAACGCAACCCAGCCCATCCGACACTTGAGGAAACTTTGTCGAATTGGATACGGGGATGTTTTGAGCAACGGCACTGCATCACGGGTGGTGTTATACGGGAGCAGGCGTTACGGCTGATGAAAGCCACTAATCTTCTTCTTCTTCCGCAAGAGCAAATTTCTCTCAAGTTCTCTAACGGCTGGCTCTGCAAGTTCCAGAAGAGGTGGAATCTCAAGTCTCGCCAAGTACATGGAGAAAGTGGTGATGCTGACATGGCCGAAGTGGAGGTTCGACTACCAACCGTTCAAGACATTTGTGCACAGTACAATCCAGATGATATTTACAATGCAGACGAAACTGGACTGCAGTACAACATGCCACCCCACCGGAAGATATCAGAAAAGCCAATGGCAGGCCGAAAGAAAGCCAAGGTGCGCTTGACTCTTTTGCCCTGCTGTAACGCCAGTGGGACAGATCTGTACGAGTTACTGATTATTGGGACGGCTCATAAGCCTCGTTGTTTCCGGAAACAGACCGGGCAAAGTTTAGGCTTCGACTATGCTTTCAATAAGAAGGCCTGGATTAACACAATCACATTCTTTGATTGGTTGGAACGGTTCAATGCCCATGTTGGACAAACACCGGGTCGAAAGGTGTTGCTTCTCCTAGCCAATTGTAGTGCTCATGGAAAGCCAGAAACGATTCCCTTTCTTGGTAATGTTCGCATTGAATTTCTGCCAGCCAATACAACCTCGGTACTGCAACCCATGGATGCAGGAGTGATTGCGTCGTTTAAACGCAGGTTTAGAAAGCTTCAGTACGACCGTGTGTTATATTCCATTCAGCTGGGGTCTTCTAATATTTATAAGATCGACCAGCTAACTGCTATGAAATTCTGTAAGGCAGTGTGGAAAGAAACGAGCTCATCAATGGTGAAAGGATGCTGGAGGCGGACACGTTTATTGGAGAAGACCATCGTGCATTCAGAAGACGTGGATTCAGAAGACATTGTATCAGAGTCTGTGATACATGAGGAAGTGGCCTTGCAGAGATCTATTGATCCATTGGCATCTGTAACGGAGCGCATGAGCGTTGCCAATTTACTGGGCCATGAAGACACAGATATCTTTGAACCCACTGGCATTAATGAAATGGCTGAAACTGTGGCTCATTCCCTGGAGTCTGTTGATAGTGAAGAAGAGGGAGAGGCTCAGAATTTAGAAGTATCCGAGCTGCCTGGAAGAGCAAAATGCCTCGAAGCGCTTGCCACTGTATCTGCTATGACTGAGAGCCAACGAGAAACCGATCTACGCTTTCTCGGGTACTTACGTCGCCTGAGGCGCGATTTGCAGGCTGAGGAGGCCGCGGCCGGTCGCCAGAGTAGGATAGACGATTTTTTTAAGTTACAGTAATAGCTTAACTCTTCTGCGTTGGTAGGACCAAATACTCATTAAAGAATATCCTCTATATAAGAATGGAAAACCCGTCCACCGGACATATTCTTATACCGAGGAACTACTGTAACATGATAACACTGTATCATAACATATCACAACTGAGTATATATAGCCGCCGACGACGGCGAGACTCGAGAGTAAAGCAGACCAAGGAAGCTTGACACTACAGGTTTTGGGCCAGTAATTTCACCGTCAGCCTCCCTTCACCCCCACTCCATCCACGCTGGCCGGATCCTCAAGCGACGGTCCTCGCCGCAGCGAGCGCAACAACCCCGACGCACCCATCGTGGAACTCATCGGCGACACACCAGTCACAGTGCAGAAACGCGGCACAAGAGCCCTTCGGTTCACGCCCTCCCCCTCCGGATCCACATCCCCCGATACGCGCAGCGCACAGCTCGCGCACACAAGCCCACCGCTTCCCCCGCCGCCTCCGCCCACTGACTACCCCGTCTCTCATCCTACCGAGATGTCCCTCACCTCCGACCGCCAACCGGAAACATGGAAAGCCGTCGTCACATCTCCCATCCTAGCAGCCGACTTCAGTAACTTCCATCAGTGGAAGCGCCACATCAGTCGGATGACGAAGCAATACATGTGCATCGAACTACTGACAGCCGACCCACCGGAAACGGCCGATTCGCTGACGCACAGCAATCATCGCAACCTCAATACCCTCTTGGCTGCGACGGTGGACCCCTCGCTGGAAGGGTTTGTCTCCAAGGATAGTGCGTCCACATCGTGGACCCTCCTGCAGTCTATGGCCCCGAACCAAGACGTATAAATCGAAACACTCAACACGAAAGGACCTTCCATCAATGTCCACGACATGGGGCCGCAGGAATTCGTCAAAAGCCACCAAGACATTCATACAACTATCCTCCCCAGCGCCCCAGAGCACCACTACGCGAAGCCGTCAGCCTTCCTAGCATGCATTATGCACACCATTAAGGACGTACCGGAACTGGAAAACATCTTTGACCAGTTTGAGGAAGACGCTACTGTAAAGCTTACAGATGTGATGAAGATACTGCGCAAGGTGTCCAACAAGATGCAGAATCACGCCGCCGCAGCGGCAATCAGCACCCACCAACACGGCAGGACGCCACGTGGACACGGCGGTACGCAGGCTGCCAAGAAGTGCAAATGGCACCCCTACGCCAAGTCCCATTACACACACGAAGGTAACGACCCGGGACGGGTCCACCAGCCGCCTCACCGCAACAACAACCGTCGCACCCATGACCGGGAAGTGGACTTAGCGGCACTTGTGCAACTCCTAGGGAACATAAACAGGGCCCCGGCGCCCGGATCTGATGCCAACGGCGCTTCAGCCACCGGCTCCTTGTATTCCACTACACCGCAAAGTCGAGTTCTATTCGACACTGCGGCATCGCAAACCTTCGTCCCCCTCCATGACGAAAAAGCGATGATAGACTCCACCCCGTCCACCCGCATGGTCGCTGTGGCCAATGGTGCTCGTGTCCGGGGGTCACGCGACGGCACCATCCAGCTACCAACCACGCCCTACCCGCTGACCACCGCTGCGACGTCATTGCTCATTGCCAGGGCTACATGACATCCTCCTATCCGGACAAGCTGTCACAAAACAGTATGACGCCATACTTCGAGGCAACCAGGTCTTCTCTACCACAAAGCAGCCCCCTCCACCGCCACATATCATCAGAGCCATTGGCAAGGCCGAACGAGGCCTATTAGCCATGACGCGCCGCCCGCTCCGGCCACTGCTGTCCGCACTCGCCGCAACGATCGCCCCCATCACGGCCTCACAGCACCCACTGCATGCGACGCTCAACTATGTCGCTCGACGCGGGATGCTACGCGTTATGGGACACTACCCGGGGCTCTTACAGCGCCTGCGTAGAGTGACTGCCACTCTCCCACCCCACGCGGGCGATTGCGCCCCCTGCCAGACCGGCAAAAGGACGCGCGCGCCCTTTCCACTTGCCCACATCACCGCAGTGGAGCCCATGGATATCGTGTCCACTGATACGACCGGGCTTCTTACCACAGCACTCGAAAGCAAGGCCCGGTGGCTTCAAGTCTTAGTCGATCGTGCCACCCGCATGACCTCCGCGGCTGCTATCAAGCGTAAGAACGACGCAGCCACGGCCGTACAGGAACGCATCGCCCAATGGGAACTACAGACCGGCCGGAAGCTGCGCCGGTACCACGCAGACGGCGCAAGGAAACTCGCCATTCCCAAGCTCGTGAATGCCCTGCGCCTAAATGGCACAGTCGTTACTAAAACGGCGCCCCATTCCCCGTCTCAGAACGCAGACGCAGAGAGGACCATACGGAAGATCTTTAACGCCACACGCGCAGCGCTCGCAGCCTCCGGGCTACCGCCACCCTACTGGGCAGAGGCCGCCTTGCACGCTGTAATTAAGATGAACTATATCCCGCAGACGCAGCGCAATGGTAGCGTACGCCCCCCCCCCCATCGAGGCCTTTTTCGACACGCGTGCGAACCCTGGCCACCTCCTGCCGTTCGGTCAACAGGGATTTACTACCAACACCGCCCCAAAATCTAAGCTGGCCGCACGCGCCCTCCGGGTTCGGTACCTCCGCGCCCTCAACAAACACCAATACCGCGTCCAGGACGTCTCGACGAACCGCATCTTCATCGTGCGTTCAAGCGAGTTCCAACCCACCGCGCCATCACCACCCGACCAAGCGCACAATGCCACTCTCCACCCGGCACCCAGAACCTGGAACGAAGCTCGTTCTCTACCCAACGCAGCCCAATGGGCTGATGCTCATAACGCCGAGCTAAACCGACACGACACGGTTCTGAAGACATGGATATACGCCATCCGCAGGCCGACCGACACGCCCCGCCCATGGATCATGACGTACAAGGTCAAAACAGATGAACAAGGCGACCCGGAGCGGCTCAAGGCCCGCTGGGCCATCCGCGGCGACCAGATGCGCGCAGGTGTCGAGTACAACTCTCAAGGCACGGCCTCTCATACCGCCTCGCACCCAGCCCGCCGGTTGATAGTCGCTGCAGCAGACGCAAAAGGGCATGCTATGCAAAGCTGGGACGTCCTGGGGGCGTACCCTCGCGCGCCATGTGACCGGGCACACCGCCAGACCATGCACCAGCCCCCGCGCTTCGATGGCACTTACGCTGCACCCGGCAAGATCTGCGTCATCCAACGCGCATTGCACGGTGCTCCCGACGCCGGGCACCTATGGGCTACACACAGAGACCAATTACTCCAGTCATGGGGCTGGGCGCCGGTAGACACTGAGCCACGCAGCCTTTACACACGCCGTACCCGACAGTGCGGAGTTCGCTCACATGCTGGCAGATACGGATGACTTCATGGTCACCGCCCCCTCCCACGCAAACCTCGCAGCCCTCTGCGCCCCATTCACAAAGACCTGGCAAGTTACCGTCAAACGGCTCACGCGAGCCACACCCACGATCCAACACACGGGTCTTAAATTCGAGCTTACAGACCGAGGCATTGTGATGACCAACCCGAAGCTCATCGCCGACCTTCTTCAGCACCACAATATGGCATCGTGTAACCCGCGACACACCCCGCACGACCCTGCCGCTGACATGTCCGCGATAAAAACAAAAGAAACACCACTCAACCCCGCGCAGTATCGCTCTGACGTTGGTGTCCTCCGGTTCCTTGCGGATACCACCATGCCACAGATAGCATTCATCGTCGGGGTCCTCGGGCGCCACCTCCACGCCCCCGCACGTCGGCACGCTGAAGGTGTCAAAGTCGTACTCCGCTACTTACAAGGTCGCACGAATGACGGCGTCCTATTCCCAAGAACCCCCGATGGCACGGTTAGCATCGAAGCTAGCTCCGATAGCGATTACGCAGCCGATGTGGATACACGTCGCTCCGTCACAAGGGTACTCATCACCGCGAACAACGCGCCAATACTGTGGACCTCGCAGCGGCAGGCGACCGCCACGTTGAGCTCGACAGAAGCCGAGTACATTGCAGCCTCACGCGCCGCGCGGGACATCACTTGGCTAACCAAGACCATGGCCGAGATGCGAATCCGCACCAACAGCCCACAAGTCTCCCTGCGCGTCGACCAAAAGCCGCACGTGCGCCACGACGGGCAACCAGTTCCCGATAGCACGCCCCCCGTCGCGCTGCAGGTCGATAACCAGGGCGCCATTGATATGGCCCATTCGCGTGGCCCGGCGAAGCGGACCAAGCATATCGACGTGAAGCACCATTATATCCAGCAGCTGGTTGCCGACAAGTCGCTTACGCTCATCCAAGTCCTCACCACAGAGCAGCAGGCCGATTTTCTCACCAAACCCCTGCCACGCGTGGCCTTCCTCAAGGCGCAGTCGCAACTCTGCCACTTCGCGGCGCCCCGAGCATCGATACCTCCGGACCACCGAGCTGCCGAGCAAGAAACGAGGGGCGTGTAGTAACATGATAACGTCCACAGCCGTGGACGTTTCGTGAACGTTTCTCCCTCGCCAACTTGTAGTAACATGATAACACTGTATCATAACATATCACAACTGAGTATATATAGCCGCCGACGACGGCAAGACTCGAAAGTAAAGCAGACCAAGGAAGCTTGACACTACAAAAATTAATCTTGTGCTCCAACTTGCAGAAAGACGTTAAATTAATGTCGTGATCGCGTGATTGCGTGATTGCATGATTGCCAATCACGATGAATGGAATGGCCCTCATTGAGATTACATGGCCACAGAATGCACGAAGCTCATTGGCTACCAGTGAAATAACAGCCAAAATTATTAGAATTTGTATCCAGCTCGTTGGCGATTAGCGCCGACGAGCTTGGGGGGTCCGCTACATATATCTGTAGCGCCTCCCCTTCGCGGGGGTGAAGAAGGAGGCAAGTGGGATCAGAATTAAAGCGAATTATCGTGCAATTCATTGCTAAGGTAGCGACCTTAGCTTCCCCTCCATCGCAACAACGTATACCGTGCCCGGTCCCATCGCTGATTGTACAGCGACGCACACGGTGGCGGGCAAAGATAGTATCCTACGACAATCCGGATTCAGAGGACACTTATCTTCACTCGCATTAATCACCCTCCCCCCCGTCTGGTTGATTCACAATGGCTTCGGCAACTCGCACCCAAGTCAATGCACGATATGATCGTCTCAAGCGATCCGCCACTATCGTGGAACCTGCTTCAGACCACGGAAGACAACTCCGTGATGTTGCTGTTATGTACTCAGCCTTTACCCCATAACGGAACGGACTGGGACTTCGACGTCTGTTGTTGTGCACCCTACAGATGAAGTCCAGGAAGCTATGAAAAGCTTCATGCCGGCCCCAGAAGAAATTCTCACAGAAGACCTTCTCCGCTCACCGTTATTCCCCGTAGCCTTGCTACGTGACGTTGCTACTTTGTATGGTTTTGGTCATGTACAGGAAGACTTGATTGCTGCTTTGGAACTAAGTGAAGTTGATTCTAGTAACCGCTCGGTCATGACATTTATATGGATCACGAACTTATTGGACTGCTCACACGACACTATTCGTGCCGCTGTGACAACATATCGTCGAACTCGTGGGTCTCCGAACCTTTTTACAAGGCAGCGCGAATCTGAGACATTAGCTCCAGCTACCGGGACTGCGAAACGTACAGGAAACCTACAACCCGGAACAGGCAATATTTTGGTTGCCCAAGGCGACAATGAGCGTCCGTTGCCGCTTCTCCCCACTACCCTGACCGGCAATGGAACTTCTCAACACACGCCTCACCAGCGTCAAACTCATGCCGCACTTCCAACTCGAGGACCTCCGAATGGCAATCATCCCAATGCCGCAATTCCTTCTATGGCTTCACCCGATAACATTTCCGCTAGACCGCCTCCGCATGGAGACGATACTCGGAAGGCGAACTACGTGCTCCAGCACTTTAAAGATAACCGTTTCTCCGGTGATCTGAGTCAGTCTATTGAGCTGGCATTGCCGGACTACAATGTCTGCTCACGACAGCACCGCTTGTCCACGACACAGAAAGCGGACTACTTTGTTAACCTCCTCGATGGCCCAGCCAGAACATTCTTCTTCAATAATGCACGAGATGACATGCAGTTTGAAGAGATGGCAGAGATGATGACGAAAGAGTTCAACAGTAATGCACGTCAAATTCAAGTATATGGAATACTATCTAAGTTACGCATCAACAGTATAATGACGGAACATGAGCTTTCTTCCTTCACAGTAGGCTTGACCAAGATCGTTAGCATGGTTGAGGAGATGTCGCCCCAGTGCCCTCCTCATTTTCGTTCTGAACCGCATAAGATCGGGTACCTTCGCAACGCTGTGTTAAGACACTCATGGTCGAAAACTCCCAGTAGTAATATTGTCACAGCACAATATTTTTTCAATGGATTCATAACAGCCCTCCGCGAACACATGCAACTTGAGGAAGAAATACAGAATGTATCGAGGAGACCTACAGGCATTGGACATACACATGCCGCAGATGCATTCGTACAGCAATACGGCCGCAACCCGAGGTACGTGCAGAAGCACCCTCCACAAGGAGAGTACAGAGGTATGCAATCATTCAATGCTGGACGTGCTAATAATGCTCCTTCTTCTGGCCGCACTTTTGAAGAAAGTAGACGTCGGAATGAATGCCACAAGTGTCGTGCCCCGTGGCGCCCTGGACACCGATGCAAATCTGGGTCCATCCGGCACCAGGTCCGTCAACGTTTAAGCAACGGTGACTCCGCTGTGCATATCATTTCTGAACTCGTCTCAGGACTGGAGGGAGAACTTGATCAGGACCACGCCAGTCCGACAGATGTTTCGGACACCCAGAACCAGGAGTGTGAAGATTCAGGGTCTCACGTCCACTTCGGTGAGAACCCAGATGAAACCTACCTCTTTGACTCCTTGACTTGTGAGGACGCACCAGATGGCACTAATCCTGTGGAGAAAGCAAATCAAGAATGGTACACGCATCATCTATCTTCTTCAATGTCCAGCGGACAAGCTCAGCACCAGGAAGCTTCGCTGCACAGGGTTTTTAACAAGGCGACGAGGTAATCAGCCTCGACTTCGTCGCCGAGCGCGATGGGCAGCTTCCCATCGTACAACCCATCCGAGGCGCTACCAAGCTCCAGTTGATGTTGACGCTACTCACATTCATGTGACAAGACTGAATGCTAAAAGTCACCGTCGCTCACTTGGCTTCTGCATTGATATTGGAGCACCGAAGTCTGTAATAGGTCGGAAGGATCTCAACAAGATATTCGCCGAACAGGGGCTGAGACCCTCAAGTCTATCGAAACCACCATTCCAGAACCGTTTCCGTTTTGCTGATACAGTGGTTTCGCGATAAGCGCATATTGGGCCTGCATGAGGCCTGCATGCGCTTATCGTGATTATTCGCTTGTCAAATTGTTACATACGGAGCCCATATTTGAAACATTCCTAACCGTCAAAACATTTATTTAAAAAAGCTGGTAATTCTGGTCTGGCGCGATGCCTGCGACCGCTCGCGCTTCAACTGTCTCTGAGTAGACCGCAGGGCATTGATAATTAGAGGGTCTATGGCATCATGACTCTCGAGCAGATGGCGAACAACAACCACCGCCCGCAACTTTTCCTCAAACTTCATCTCGTCAAGATATGAAACCTCGTCATCTGCATGCTCTGTCGCTTCCGTATTTCCGCGGATGCCTGCGGCGGCCTCCTCTGCCAAATTGTCTTCATTAATGTCCTCAAAACAGTCATCCTCCCTGACCGGATTGAGAATTAAACGCACGGACATGTTCGCTCCCACATTGTCAGGCAACAGACTAGATAGAGCAGCCCGTATTCCCGCCACCTCCTCATCCTCAGAACTTCTTGGGTCTAGACAATTTCCATCCATTAGATCCGTGTGGTTCCAACAATTGGCCATAACACTTTTCGGAAGTTGATCCCATATGGTCCGCATCCACCTCATCGCCGTTAATTGGTCCACTTTATAAATTTCCCCGACACCAGCATCCACACGGTCCAAAGCATGCTCGTACTGTAGTCGCCGGTACCTCACCTTAAGAGCTGCAATAATTCCGGCTTCCATAGGTTGCAACTATTGGGGGGAAGAAACTCAATCTCTACGTTGTCTAACGGAGGAAGTGAGTCAACATGTCCATGGGCAGAACAGTTATCAAGCAGCAAGACAACGTTTCGATTAGAGCCTGTTCGAGTCACGTAGGTTGAGAACCGAAGTAGCCATCCAACAAAAAGATCTGTCGTCATCCACGCCTTGCGGTTGCTGTGATAATCAAAGCCAAGTTCTTGCCCGGTTTTCTTCTTGTAGCACCTCGGTTTGTAGGCCCTGCCAATGCACATGAGCGGCACTTTTTCCGTACCATTTGCGTTACAGCAAGCAAGGTAGGTTAGTCTCGTTTTCTCCTTCTTGCGCCCTGGGAGTCTTTGAGCTGCGATCGTGCGGTCGGGTGCCATAGAGTAGTAGTGTCCGAACTCATTGACATTGAATATGTCTTCCGGCTTGTAAACCTGGAGGATCTTGGGAATATCGGGCACAGCCTTGTCAATTGCAGACTGGTCTGCGTCGCACTCTCGCCGTGACAATTCAGAGACTTTAGGTTGCAGCGACGCTGGAAATTGTTGAGCCATCCAGAGCTGAAACGAACATGTTTTCGCTGCTGGGGCGGGAGTTGGGAATTCATCTTGGACTGTAACCGTGCGGCTTGACGTCGAATTAATTCGCCGTTGATACATCAACGATTGGAAAACTGTGCGTTTACCCACGAGTACAAAGCAGACTCTAGCTCCTTACACTCCCCAAGGCGGTTTCTCTTGTGAATCGCGGACGGAAAAAGCAAAGGTTTGTAGACACTGCCGAGGAGGCGGGACATGGATGATTGACTAGGTGGACGCAATAGGCGGAACGTTTTGCACGCCCATGCTGCCAATGTGGCTTGATCGAAGGGTTGACCGCCTGAGACGCGGCGTTCTTTTCGTCAACAATTTGTTGCTTCTGCAAAACTGTTAGAGTGCAGCTGCGCCGGGCATCTTGAACAGTTGACATGGTGGTGTGGTGCGGTGGGGTTTGGTATGCAGGGCAGTCAACACAAGTGTGGCCTCGATTTATGCCCTCTTTTGTAAAGTCGCCGGTTGGTTTCGGCGGGAAGATAAGTGGCGTGCAGCAGAATCTGTTTCGGTTTTGGGGCGCCAAAAATTGATTACAGTCCATAGTTGTCATACTAAAGAATGTTGCATAGAAAGTCCATTTTGTGGGCCAATATGATAATTGTGTCACTATTGTTATGCACTTATCGAGTATTCACAGAGATATCATAGAAGCAGTAGAATCGTGTCTCCCAACTCGGTGGCAAAGATATGTATGCGCATATAGCGAATATTCGCTTATCGAGGACCCCCTTATCGCGAAACCACTGTAACACATTCGAATCGCTAGGTCAGATTACCATCCAACTTGAAACCCCGTTTGGTTTCGCGCCTGTCTATGTACAACTCGATGTGGTTCAGGCAGACATCCCCGCCTTACTGGGGATGGACGTATTGGACAGGGAATCTCTCATCGCAGATACCGTGGCCAACCGTTTAACAAAACGGGCAAGATTGAAGCACAAAGACGATACTATTGGCTACTCTGATGAATGGTCTATGCCCATTGTCAGAGCACAAAGCAATCACGTCTTCGCGCAGATGTACTTCCCACCAAAGATCTACTTTAGCAGAGCACAACTCTGGAAACTTCACAGGCAGATTTTCCGCCCATCTGCACAGAAGCTCTTCAACCCCCTTCGCCGCGCCCGACCAGAGGAGGCTACCCCTGAAACTCTGAATACTCTGCGCAACCTCTCAAAGAGATGCGATCCATGTCAGAGAATTCAGAATGCCCCAACGCGCTTCAGAGTATCCTTCGGTGCAGAAACCGTTCGCTTCAATGAGAGAATACTACTTGATGTGATGTACATTGATGGAAAACCGGTCCTGCACATCGTCGATGAGGGCACGCACTTCTCTGCCGCACAATTTCTCCCCGACGTGTCAACGAAGACAATTTGGAAAACCATACTGCAGTGTTGGGCAACCATTTATACTGGATTACCTAATCGCATGTTGGTCGATCAAGGGAGCGCGTTTGGACCACTTTTCATCAAGATTGGAGTTGTATCGAACGTCGGGGTTGATCGTACGGGGATTGAAGCTCACTCAAGCCTTGGACTGGGAGAGAGATATCACCAACCACTTCGCCAAACGTACCGAAAGATAATGGTTGAGCACCCGAGCTCCGATCCCGCCTTAATACTGGCTTTGTCTGTAAAAGCCATGAATGACACTCTCGGCCCAGAAGGTCTCGTTCCTTCCGCACTTGTGTTCGGAGCGTTCCCGAGAGTGTTCACCAATTCGGAAACTCCAAACAAACGAGCCGTCATTGTTAGTAGAGCAAAAGTTGCAAAAACTGCAAGGACTGAGATGGGAAATGTAGTATAACCCCTTGGGACTAGATTTAGATTAGATCAGCTACTGTAGAGCCCGAGCTCTACAGTACGACGCGCACGAGCGCCCGTGCTGTCAGCACCGAATGCTGACAGCCCTACAGTACGCGCGACTCGCACCTACTACTGTAGGCGACCACAGTAGCACTATAGTACAGTACGTACTGTACTGTAGTATGATAGACTAACTTGTACATTAAATACGTGAGCGGACCGACGGCGACGGGGGAGGACAAGCACGAGCTTGTCCAGAACCTACGCCTTTGGTCAAGCTCGCCCCGCTTGTTCTAGATCGGGTTGCCTACAATAGCCCGTATCTAGTTAGGAGCCGAGCGGGCAGGGGACGCTCGAGCACACGAGCGAGCCTAGATCCGCCTCCGCCCATCAGCGCTGGTACGTAACCCAGCGATGCCCCGGGGCGTCGAGGAGTAGATCGACCCGCCCGTGCGCGCGTCCCCGTCCGAACCCGCTCTACCACCACGCTACCCGGGCCCGCTTCCCGGTTCCGTTAGCTGGGGTTGCTTCCCTTCTCCGATCGGGGTCTCCGCAAGAACTGAGTATACACCCCTCTCCGTTGGGGGTGTTTATACTACAGTGGTCTCCCGACCTAGAAGACCCCGAAGATCATTCCGAGAAGGTAGTCGTTTTCCTCCGCGTCCGTACGCGTTGAGATGAGTGAGGAGTACGGAGCCTCGATCCGCTCCGCACCTGCGGCTATGCGGGCGGCCGCTATGCAAGTTCCATCAGCCCCGTTGGACGTCGGCGACGTAGGTCCTCGAGACAGCGAACCGTCGCCCCAGTCCTCCGAAGGACAAGCGGCGGCGATGTACGAACGCATCGTGGACTACATCGAGGAAGTCCGTACTTCCCTCCAAATCGACGTGATGGATGCCGTCTACTCGCGCTGCATGGACGAGCTCCGCTCCCCTCGGCGGAGCAACTAGGTGCATTCGAGCCCCTGACCGCTGAGTTAGAGTCCACGCGGCAGCGTGCCCGTGACCTGGAACGGACCATGGCGGCAAGGCTACCCGGCGCCCCAACGAGAGGGCCCGGTGGTTCCGTACCTCCGACCGCTGCCGCCGCGAAAGGACAACGCCCGACTGGTGCCGTCACCAGTCGTGGCGCAGGAGAACGAGGACCAACGATGGACGCGCAAGCCGCGTCCGAGTCCCAAGCCCTGCCACATGCCCCCGAAAGCATGTGGCAGGCTGGACGGGTTCCGTACCGTACCGACCCGGGCCGTGGAGGAGCCGCTCGCGGATCCGGAGAACCTCTGTTCTCCGTCGATCCTCGCTGGGGTGGCTACCCGCCGGTGGACCTCACCGCGCACCCCGGTCCGGTAGACGTCCGTACGCTACCCGTCACCCCGTCAGGCGCGTTCGTAAGACGGAACAGGCATCGGCCGAAAGGTCACCCGGAGCCCCCCCCGAAAGGGCCCGGTGCCACTGTACCTCCGAACGCGCCCGAAGCGCAAGAAGGGAGCCCGACTGATGCCGACACCAGTTGGGTCACGGGGCAGCGAAGCCCCAAGACGGACGCAAATTTTGCGTCCGAGACCCAAGCCCTGCCGCATGTAGCCGGAGACATATGTCTCGTACGATACGCGTGTCATCTGCCTTATATGCGGCAGATGACACGCGTATCGTACGCGGATGCCCCGGACCGAGGAGGAGCCGCTCGCGAATCCGGAGAACCTATGTTCCCCGTCGATCCTCGCTGCGGCGGCTACCCGCCAGTGGATCTCACCGCACACCCCAGTCCAGTAGACGTCCGTATTCTACACGAATTCGTACGCGGACTAGCCCCTGCGACCCGGGCCGCAGTGGCTGAGACCTTCCAACCATTGCCCGGACAACAGAAGACAGACCGTCCAACGATCCGCCGCATCGCGAAGGCGGGAGGCACAACGTGCCGCGCTCGGCGCGGTTTGCCGCTGCCGGATCCGAAACCGAAAGCGAGGGGGAATCGAACCCCGAGGCCGCATGCGACAAGTTCGCCTGCGGCATCCCTCCACATAGGACAGGATGAGTGGCAGGCCGACCCTGTCCTCAATGCGCGAGGCCACAAGCCCGTGGGAGGCCGACCTCCCACGCCAGCATCAACGAGATCGACTGGAAGCTTCGCGATTGCGTTCGCGCACACCCCGAGGGTGACGAGTGGTACGGACCGCCGGGTCGCGGAGTTATACATCTCGAATCGAGATGGAGGAGTCGCTCCTCCTCGCGTGCCCCGCGTCACCGATGAGGAGGCACGCGAAGCGGCGATCTTCGCCTCGGGAGATGGCAGCGCGTACGTGTGTTGGCTATGCCGTACGTACTGTCACGCCATGTACGCGTGCCAGTTCCTGTCCCCGGAACACCGAATGTTCACGGCGTACAGGGACTACCACTGCCAGATGGAGACGCGCCCCGAAATGCGCAATCTCCTCCGGCAGTCGGCAAGCGAAGCCGGCCCCCCGCGTCAAGGATTCTCGAACCGTTCGGGTGGGAGCGCACGCTTCGCCCCACAAGGAGACCCTGGTGAGTCCGGTGGCGACCACCATCCGCGAAGAACGAGAAGGCGCCCAGGCTTCCGTAAGCCCGGCGCGTGTGAACGAAAGAGAAGACACCCTGACCTCCGTAGGTCACATGCCACGGACCGACCGTGAAGGCGCCGAGGCTTCCGCAAGCCCCGTGCACAAGACGGAGCGTGAGGCGTGGGCCAATGCAATACGCCCCAAAGATCCCACCGATCGCCGTGTCGCCGAGGGGATCGCATATGCGCTACACCTCACCAACTTGACCGATCAAGTCGGGGAGGCAGGAGCTGGCCGACGTAGCTCCGCTGAGAGGACACCGTCTACAAGGGAGGGATCGGCACGAACGACCCCCGGCCAAGTGCCGGCCGCCGACATCCAGCGCGCCGAAGACCCCGAGGCTGGCGTCCTCGACTCCCCGGTCGCCCCACCGCAGGACGACCTTCCGGCCCCTCTTACGATAGAGGAGATAGCCGAGGAGCAACGCGTGGATGACTTCTGTCAAACCGTTTTGGCACGACACTCAGAGTCCCGGGACTCCGCGTTCTTCGAGGACCACCAAAGGGTGCTCAAACGGAGACACCCCTTCGACCCTGATATCGTTCAGGTGGTGGTACCTCGGACGCTCCGCGCCAGGCTCCTTCGCCTGTGCCACAACCCGGCCATCGCGGGACACCCGGGCCAGAACCGTATGTACTACGCACTTTGACGCGAGTACTACTGGCCCCACCTGGCTGCAGACGTCGCAGCCACGGTACCGTGGCTGCGACGTCGCACGTGCGATGGTGTCGAACCTGCGCGATGAACCGGGTGAAGCTGAGGAAACATCTCAACCGATTGAGATTGTTTCCAGCTACGAGGCCCCTCGAGAGCCTCGCGATCGACATCTTGGGGCTGCTCCCCAAGACGAAGACAGGAAAACGGTTCCTGCTCGTGATTACGGACCGCTTCAGTAAGCTAACGCAAGTCGTTGCGCTCCGCACGACAACAGCGCACACGGTCGCAGTTGCGTTCTGCGACTCGTGGGTGTTCAAGTATGGCATCCTGTTGTGCAATGTGCCTGGCAGGCCGCAAACACAGTCCGACGGTCACACAAAAAGAAGAAAAACAACAACAGCAAACAACCACTGCCGATGGTACGCGCTACGGAGCGTTCGAGACTCCCTTTCCCCTTGTGTGGGCTTGCGGCCCACGGTAGCTCAACTCCGACGGGGGGGTTAAGGAAATATGCCCGGCCCGGGAGGATAATGGTGGTAGAGACTTGTGAAGACTTGAGCGCTCGACGAGTGCGGGTTGGGCTTGTCTACGAGGATGTAACCGCGGTTCGCTGGGTTGTAAGGCCAATGCTCGACGAGCGTCTTCAGCACCTTGTGTATAATTCAAGGTCTTCGACGGGGGCTTGTTCAGCACTACCCGACGGGATCGTAACCGTGTAGCAACGCTACTACCGACGTGTTGCCCGATGGCTAAAAACACCCTCACCAGCGCGATCGCAATCGCGGTAGGTGGTACCAACTCTGTCTTATACAGTAAGACCTTCGACGGAGGCGTCGTCGCAACAGCCATCCGACGGAACTTGAAACAGTAGCAGCGCTACACAACGTGTTGCCCGATGGCTAAAACACCTACACCGGATCGGTCGCAACCAACTGCAGTGGAACCAACACAATTAAGGGAAAAATAGAGATAGAAGTAGAAAAGAATAGGGAAATAAAGGAAAACGAAAAAGGGAACCCCCGAGCGCAAAGGATAACGTAATCTGTGGTAAAAGGGAGCGTCTTGGGGAAGACGGACTTCGACCAAGGCGATATTCAACTCTGGCAACTCGGGTTGCCTTTACTGACTTGGTCGTCAGAGGGCTAAGGTATATATCGCCCCGCCGGAGTCACTACAGTAGCTCGCGGCGCTAGATCCTAGATCTAATCTAGTGTCAGCAAAATCAATGCCAACTAATTAACTAATTAAAATAAAATAATTAGAAATTAAAACTGTGCAATTATTCACACGTGTGTCCCCCAACCCGGGCTACTTTTCATATCCAAATATTTTCCTTTCTTTTCACCCACCTTTCCAGGTGCGTATTGCACTACACATCCCTCGCACGTTGCTTTCGGACAACGGCCCTCAGTTTAATGCCAAGTTCTTCCACAGCACGTGCCGCGTTCTGGGAATAACGAATTTGTACACTTCGGCGTACCATCCCCAGACGAACGGGCAATTCGAGCGATATAACCGAACAATCGCCTCGATGCTGAGGAACTACGTGGGTGAACACCATGACGACTGGGATGTGTACGTGGGGCCGCTTATGTATGCGTACAACTCCCACGTACATCGCACCACACGCACCGCGCCGTTTGAGCTCGTGCTCAGCAGGCCACCGCCGGAGTTCTCTCTCCGACGGGCGGACGGCGAGGGACGCCTACCAAAAGCAATTGCACTTGCGCGCGCGCCTTCGCCAAGGACGGCAAGGGGCGCGGAGGAAGAGCATCGTCACGTGCGCCCGTACCCTCGCCTCGGAAGGCGAGGGACGCCTACGAAGAGCAGCTGCACGCGCGCCCGCGCTCTCGCCACGGACGGCGAGGGGCGCGGAGGAAGAGCAGCAGCACAGAAGCTCGCGCCCTCGTCTCGAACGACGAGGGACGCCGACGAAAAGACGAATGCCGGGCGGTGTGCCCTCGCCGCGGACGGCGAGGAGCGCCAAGGAACGGAGCCTTCGTCGCGGGCTCGCGCCCTCGCCCCAAACGGCGAGGGACACTGACAAGAAGACGACTTCCGCGCGCCGCGCCCTCCCCTCGGACGGCGAGGGGTGCTGACAAGAAGAAGACTTCTGCGCGACGCGCCCTCAACGCTGACGGCGAGGTGCGTCAAGGAAGACGAATACGGCGCGCTGTGCCCTCGCCACGAACGGCGAGGGACGCCGAGGAAGAGCACCGGCTGCTTGCCTCACCGTCGCCGCCGACGGCGAGGGGCGCCAAGGAGAAGAGCATTCGCCGCGCGCTCGTGCCCTCGCCGCCGACGGCGAGGGGCGCCAAGGAGAAGATCATCCGTCGCGCGCTGCGACCTCACCACCGACGGCGAGGGACGCCGTGGAGAAGAAGGAACGAGCATTTTCGCGCCGTCGCCGCCCACAGTGAGGGACACTGAGGAGAAGCGGGAGCTGCACCGCGCACGCCGTCCTTCGGACCGCCTCCGCGACACGCTGCACCTGAAACGGGGAGACACCACGGCCGTCAACGCGTTCAAAGTACACAGCGCGTACGCTACTATCCAAGGTGACAACGTGAACGTTGTCTTGGTACTTGTCGGCGGCGGACTAATCGCCTGCACCGCTACAGTCCTCAAGCGCCTACGTCCGCACGCCGAGATCGTGGACGTCGAGTTGGACGGCGCCACAGCCATACGGAACCCTGCGTAAGGACGGGCGCGTTAAATTGGACACTGTGGGAACGTATGCAGACGGCGTCGCCGTCATTGAGGTCTGCATCGCAACGTCTCGCCAGTGCCGCGACCTCGTCGACGAGGTCATACTGGTGAGCACGGACGAGGTCTGCGCCGCCATCAAGGGCATGTTCGAGAACACGCACTCCATCCGGGAGCCGGGGCGGGGGACATGAAGAACGCGCGGCGCACGAACGCGACGCTCTGAGCGCGGACTGCAACCGAACCATGTTGCGAGGGGCTGTGCACAAATGCGGCTTGTGAAGGAGGTCGGCTTTGGCATCGTGCGCGACGACGCGGTTCGCACGTTCTCCGCCCCGCGCCACGCACCGCGTTGGACATTCCCGCGCGCAGCAGCTATGCCTCCCGCGACGGGGTGGCGTGCGGCGTTCTCTGGGGCAGATGGACCGACAATGTCCCCAGATGGACAAGCGGGGCGAGGTCGGAAGCAACGGACGGACTGTGAGGAGGACGACTAAGCGGAGGAGAGACAGACTCTCACCGGAGGAGAGGTAGGTAGGACCCGGGTACGAGCGGGGTTCGACTGGAATACAAAAGCAGCCCTCTACGAACACATGTGAATGAGGACGTACACGAGGCGACACGGGCCGGCGCAGACAGCGAGGGGGTTGTGTCGTACGAAGACGGACCGCCACGCTGGGGAACCAGAAAGAACGCACACAGGAGGATGGAACGGGGCCACAGAAAGGGAACAACGACGGGCACCGATGGTGAAATGAGGACTACAACGGTTGCCACCCCCAATAGGGTGAACGTGGACGTTCACTCTTGAAGAGGGGGCCGTGTAGTATAACCCCATGGGACTACATTTAGATTAGATCAGCTACTGTAGAGCCCGAGCTCTACAGTACGACGCGCACGAGCGCCCGTGCTGTCAGCACCGAATGCTGACAGCCCTACGGTACGCGCGACCCGCACCCACTACTGTAGCCGACCACAGTAGCACTATAGTACAGTACGTACTGCACTGTAGTATGATAGACTAACTTGTACATTAAATACGTGAGCGGACCGACGGCGACGGGGGAGGACAAGCACGAGCTTGTCCAGATCCTACGCCTTTGGTCAAGCTCGCCCCGCTTATTCTAGATCGGGTTGCCTACAATAGCCCGTATCTAGTTAGGAGCCGAGCGGGCAGGGGACGCGCGAGCACCACCCCGGAGGCAAAACCGTGAAAAACAATAAGAAGTATTGTTTTTGGACGATAGTTTTAAAGAAATTACGAAACGTTGTCCAAAAGCAATGTTTTTGACATGGAAAACATTACTATTATTGTCCAAGGACGGTAATTAGATTGCATTAATAACAGTACTATTGTATGTCTGGCGGCAATACATTTAGACCTAAGAAACATTTTCAATGTTGTCTATGAACGGTACATCGTCACTTTTTCTGAAACAAGAGAAGTTTTGTTGATGAACATTCCAAATATTGTTTAAAAGCGAGGAAATGACTTGCAATCACAAAATTAACTCGTCAAATGTTAACGAGACGGGTGACAGCATTTATGAGGTTTCCGAGGTGATTCTGATTCGGCAAAGCAAGAGGCAAAAACTGGACTTGCTAAAAGCAATGCCTAGGGCCAATCGTCTCTTATTTACAGACGATAGTAAGGCCGTCAGAGCGTCTGACATGGGGAACGACAATGAAGACTCATCAGATGAGGAAGACCTTCATGGTATATCTGACTACGCAATGACCGTGTCATCCCGTTTGACCCAGAATGCTGAAGAGGACAAAGATCGTGAGAGAGAGCGAGTGCGATCAATTCATGCCCGCAAATGGCCGCAGCAGCGTGAATTAAGTGGAGTTATTCGGCCTGCCGCAGGTTCCCAGGTCTCTATTGACCAGGGCTATAGCGACGATTCAGGAAGTGAAGTTCATGAAGACGGGGGCTCTGGTAATGTGAGCTCTAGTGCTGAAGATCAAGCCGCAGATTCATCCATTGCTGATGAGGAAAGACTGGCGTTGGAGATTCTTAATTCTCGAAATTAAAGTATTGTCTTGCCAGGCCAGATCTTATGCTACACTGGCTTTCTCATCCCAGCCGTGTGGCGGTAGCGGTAAAGGTTTAGTTTAGTTTTGTTCAGTAAATCAGTGAAGCATTAATTGAGGATCAGTTAATGAAGTTAGTTCGTTTGAAACCTCTGGATGAGTGGGAATAGACTATAACGGCGAAGAGACAGAATCTTCGTTTCGGTGGATCGCAGGTGTTTCTTGGGCACCTGTTAAAGACATAGAGCAGAATCCCAAGACAAAGGGCCGGCGCTGCGGAGAAATCGTAGGGTACGTATCAACCGTTTTTGGCTGAATGATGATGGGTGCATTCTTCCCTTCAGCTGTGCGTGCTGATCTTGAGGGCGCCTCTTTTTTCAAACCGCTTGAAATCTTTGAGCTGCGAGAAAAAGAACCCGATGGGTTCAAATCTAAATGTCGTCCGCTTGGGCCTGTTTCGTTGTTTGGTGACATTTGAGACAGTGGGTCCTCGCGTAGCTCTATTATTCTTTGACGCCAAGACGATCCCTAGTGACCCTGTCTTCGACAAATGCGACTCAGTGCGTGTGGTCTTCCCTGGTACTGCAAGAAAGGCTTGCCGTTTACTTGTGACTAGGGAAATGGGGCTCTTCCCACTTCGCTTCTGAAAGACATCGTCATAAAGAATCGCCTGGATCTGATATGTTCCAGTGGAAGGCACTCGTACTCGAGCTGTGTGTTCAAAACTTCCTGATCGGGATACCAATGCGCCAATAAATACTCTTTCCGTGGCCCCTACCACAATTACCCTGCTTGTCTGCTGGACATGCCCGTGACCATCGTTTTGCATAACACCAATGTCCAACACGAACTGAGGTGGCAACTTTGTGTCACCTTTGTTCCAAACCTGAATTTTCGTTTGGCAAAAAGCTCCGACAGGAACTGCGCTTCCGCGGGCGTGAGTATTTGCTGTGAGGGCCTCATTGGAATGACTTCCACGCTAATGGCAATTTCAGCTTGAGCTACGCGGGTAATACAAGGTGTTCTCTCTGCGGGCTCTGAGGGCCTTGAGCCTCGGAGTTTCACCAACATAGGTTTGATACTCTCCACTGCTAAGTTACACATTAGTCGCGCTGATGCTCCATCTTCCGAAAGGCATTCTTGATCGGCGAAAGTCTCCGTTCGCGTCCCACTGATTTGGGGGCACAATTGATCAAATGGTGCTAAACTCACGGTGGCCGGTGCAGAAACGTAATTCATTACTTCCACGTACATTGTCAGCTCGGGCGGTCCATTTGCTGGCCGCAAACGTCTACGTCATGGCCGAGGTCAGACGCTGCTTGGCGAAACGCTTCGTGCCGAAGAGCGTGCACGACTATCGAGCGGGCGTGGGCATCGGGACTATGGTTGTGGTGAGGGCTTTTGATGACAGCACGTTTGTGAACTTGAGAGAGGGAGACAGTCGGGAGGAGCCGGAGGGGGAGAAGGGGAAGGGGTTGGCCTGGGGGAAATCCTTTATTGATGAGGGTGCGCTTGTAGATCGCTCGTCGGCTATGAGTAATCTTTCCAAGGAGGTTTTGAAGGCGGACGGGTATCCCTGAGGCAGACACCGGACAATGTTGCCTTCAGTCATTCTCCTCGCAGCTGAACAAGAACACAAACCACAGTTTTGCAGTTCGACATGGCGAAATAGAAATCGCGCGGAACGAGACGACAAGAGTAGCGCTAAACTCTTTCCGGCGAGTACTGATAAATATGTTCCTTAGCGAGAGGTTGAGTGTGATCGCCAGTGACCGTGTCTTCCGGGTGGCGAGCAACAGCAGAAGGAAGGGGGATAGTCTTAGTATGGCCAGCTGGGCTCTTGTACATGTTGGAGCGCTCTGGGGGCAGGACAAAGCACCAGACACAAGCGAGGATAGCGATGATGGTAGAGCCAATAGCAATAGAGATGACTGCGATGGTGAGTTTGCGGGGCAACGTACTGGGCGGTTGGGAAGGGAGGGGGCCAGTGCCAGGACCACCCTGTCCATTGCCTCCAGCTATTCCTAGGGGTGGGGTGCTGTTGTCAGGTGCAGTTTGTTGGTGAAGCTTGAAGGGTTGCTTCTGGCGTTGGACAACCGAGAATATGAGAAGGAAGAAAAAAGATGAGAAGGACGAAACGAATGGAGAACGCCATGGTGGGCTCACACGACGAAACGGGATGAAGGGCAATTACGAGCGGGGTCTCCTGGACGCGCCCGTGCAGCTCGCGGATGAGGGCGCCTCGGCGCGCGCTCTCCATGAGGCAAAGTTTTATGTCCCACTCTGCAGGCGGTCCGTGTCCAGCGCGCGGCACAGGCGCTGCGGGATGTGATTTTTCTGTAGTGATCTCTCCTGCAAGTCTATTCAGGTTATATATATCCCCTGATTAGTATTATGACTCGGACATAGCATACGTGGCACGCTACGTGAGCGTGTGGCAAGTGAACCGCTTGCACTCTGCTCAGAACAGTTCGCTCGCCATCCTCTCTTGCACCTCCCCCTGTCGTTCTTCTCTTCCTTCTCCCGCCTTAGCGCGCTCGAAAGTGCTTTAAGCGGAATGATGTAGAGGGATGCGCAGAGAGACGGTGAGGTAATATTCCACCGTGGTCCTGCAAAGACGTCTGAAAATAGGAGCTTCTGCAGTATGTCAAGAAGATTTGGATTTTTCGGCAAAAAGAATGATAGATACCGAGGGGTACGCCAGTTGCAAGCGCACGATGTCTATAACAAGGGCTTTGCCAGTATTTCCGAATCTGGAAGTTGTCTGCTAACAGGAAACTTTGATCGTCGAATGCAGCCAAGAAGGAATCGCACTGGCAGTACCAACGTGGAGGCAACTACAAATGGCGGAAACTCCCAGCCATTGAACTCCAGCCTTTATAGGGAAAGTTACTTTTCCCATTCGAGGGGTTCTGTTGTTGGCCATCTGTCATTCGAATCGTCCTCAGTTGACGCTTCGAAGAATACGACTGCACGGCAACAAAATTCGCTTTGGGGTATGTTTAACGGACCTAAGCATGAAAGCGTGCTCACAGTGAACAAAAGGCAGTACTTGATTTTGAGCGAGGCTGGAAGGGGTGGCAGCTCGAAAGTTTTCAAAGTTCTCAGCCAGGATATGGAAGTGCTGGCCATAAAGTGCGTGAAGGTCCCCGCTTCGTCGCATTTTCGAACAACTCTTGTTTCGTACGCAAACGAAATGGCGTTGCTCAAGAAACTCCGAGGTTTTTCATCGATCATCCAACTCCTCGATGCGGAAGTTCAGTACGAATGTAGAACCATCAAGATGGTCATGGAGTACGGGGACGTTGACTTTACGAAAATCCTACTCCGCAATAAGAGTAGGAGTATGGAGGATCACTTCACGAGGGGTCACTGGCTGCAAATTGTTAAGGCTGTGCACGCCATTCACGAGGCTAAAATCATTCATGGAGATTTTAAACCAGCAAACTTTTTGGTCGTCCGAGGAGAGTTGAAGTTAATAGATTGTAGGATTGCGAAAGCCATCACTAGCGACGACATGACAAAAGTTTTTCGGGAAGCTCAGGTAGGGACTTTCAACTACATTTCCCCGGAGGCCTTAGTGAACGAGAATCCAGATCCTAGAGCATGGAATGAGTACGGCACTGACTCAGAAACTGGTCTGCAATCAGTAAGGTACCGAGTGGGGCGTGCAAGTGATATCTGGAGTTTAGGTTGCATCTTGTATCAAATGTTGTGTGGAAGAGCGCCCTTCGCCCACATCAAAGACACTCTTCAAAAGCTGAACTGCATTCAGAATCCAAAGTACGAAATATCATATTGTCATGTAACCGACCCTGTTGCGCTTGAAGTCCTCCACGGATGCCTGCAGCGCGACCCGCAAAATCGTGTGTCCATTACAGACCTTATGCAACATCCCTTCGTTTACCTTAGCCACGATCGCAACATAGGCGTGGCAAATGGCAGCATGAAAAGCGCGAGCATCTCAGAAGATTTGCTCGCTGTGACCATGGATTTTCTGGACATTGTGAAAAGAGAAGCGGTTCCTCACTCTCTTATTTCCAATGTGGTAGATGATAGCGACCTAGCACTTTTGCCCAACATCATGAAAGCCTTCATCCCCTGTATTCTGAAAAGGCTCGGAAAGCTATCGGCCTCAGTGACACCAGCTCCGTCTGCGACGGGAAAAAGTAATTATCAGAACCAGTCCTGGAAAGGAGGCGCTTCCCCAACGACATGAGCTGTTGCTCCCTCGGGAGCGCACACTGTGCTCAGAGGAGCAGGGATGGCCCAGATTATACGGTAGCATCAGCACCAATTTTAGAACGCAAATAGCAACCGACTAGATCTCGTAACAAAATGAGTGTGGATGCGAGTCACTTTGTTGGAGGAACGAGCCCTTGTAGAACAGACAATAGAAAGAAAACAATGCGGGAGTAAATAACCGGAGTTTCGCAATGAAGGCGTATTTCTTCTCATGGTATTGCACGGGATACATGAACGCTAAGCCCGGGCTTGCTTGAACTTAAAAGCTTCCTTCGTTGTGCTCCTATGAACACTGGAAGGAGAGATGAGGAGGGAGGTCTGGCCCGGCCAAGGTTAGCTGCGTTCTTGTCCGGGTATTTACATACGCTCAAAGGGTTCATGCCGGGGGGTTGCAGGCGGTTTGTAGAGCGAGTGTGCTAGAGTTACAGCTACCAGATATGGTTCAGACAGGGGCTTATCGCGTGATCACATTGGATGCCGGATAGTTAGAGTTTGAGGACTTTACAATTGATGGGAAAGCTGAAGGGTGGATGAGGTGATCGTGACGAAGGTGCCTCGTGCGGGACTCTGTAGTGCCGGCGCAGGGTGGGGCGCGTTGACGTCTTCATCTGTGCGACATTCAATGTCGCTATTGCGAGATGCCACGATTCCAAAAGGCCCAAGACGACTATGGCTTCACCCGCAGAAAATGCAATAAGATAAACATGTCATTGACACGGTTATGAATTACGGTATCCGTTACGCACCATCGCTTCTCCGCTTTGGGAGAGAATGCAGCTCGAGCCCACTTCGTTACTCGATTATTGATAGTGTGTGCATAGTCGAGAACTACGTGGCGCCATTGCAACTGAAAGACTGGCCCTCCCGAGCATTTTCTCTTGGATTCGTCTGTCACAAAGTTCAGGGGGTTATCAGAATATTACGCGGCAAGGATTCCAGCAGCATTCACGACAACATCTGCACATTGGAGCGATATTGATTGCGAAATACCTCACGAGCTACCATAGTACATGACGGCTCGGAGAAAGTTGGGGATACATGGTGGTGCAATTCGTTCATTCATTGGGTGACTATGGAGGTAGGACAAACTATATCGGTTCCGCCCTGTTCACTCTTGCCGACATGAGCAGCCGAAATGATTTTTTAGAATGGTGCTCGCGCCCCTCATGCGATTTTACCGAGTGATGTCTTCCACTAGAACGAGCTCCGACTTTTTTATCTGCTCTAATACTGCAGCTTCTGATAGTGAAGGCGTGCAATTGTTGGCGTGCAGCTTAGCGAGTACTGGTGAACCCGTCTTGACACTGGTCGTGCAAATCCGAACTTTACGTAACCTATCAGTGCAGAAATGTTAGTCTAGCATTCCCGCCATAACATCATCGTCACTGTCGAAATCATCTTCCAAATCTTCTGTTTGATGTCTCCACTCATTGGTGCCGCTTGGCACCGCGCTTTCGCTGCTGTCAATGTCTTGCGGTGCAGAAATGTTTAATCTGGCGAATGTCTCTTTGGAGATTTTCAACACCCCACTGATATCCTTCTCTTTCTCCGATCTACCCGGTAACATCTGTCGCAGCGTGATTTCGGGTATCACAGATTGGCTCCTCTCACTTGTCACGTCACCACTGACAGCTGTTGCCTCATCATGCGTTGCCGTTGTACCTGAAGGATTGTAGTTCGCCCGAACAGAGAACAATTGCCTCAGAAACCAAGCAATCCGATAGATTGTTCGAAGCATTGACGCATGTGATCCAAGAGTCTTTTCCTCACCACAATGGCAATAGGCGCAGACGAAGCGCAGAGCAATTCGCAAGATTTTATGGTTGCGCTTGATCTCTGTGACACGGTTTTCGCCGTTCGAACCACCAGTGACGGTGACTTGATAAGTCGCCTGTATCACCAGGTCTTTGGTTTCCGATATAAGAGCAGCCAGAAGCTTCTGAGTGGTGACGGATGTGTGTGTATCCCACCCTACAGTAGTGTCAGGGATCTCGGAAGCGGGGACGGATTCCGCATCGCTGTGCAAAAATCGAAAGGTGGGTGACGAGTGAGAGCGATGGAAAGAGTCATGTTCACTCCAGTTAACCAGTAGAAAGAGGCCGCTCTCGAACATTTTGACGTTTGAGCGATCCGGAGAGATTCGCAAACAGTCGTTAATAATAGCGACGATCCTCTTGCATATGAACAGATGTTTGCGCCTAGTCGGGCAGGAGGGATCCGGAGGTAACTCGGCCTTCACGCACTCGTGATGCATTCGCGCGGTGTGCAGCGTTTGCTTGTCCAAAACACCTGGTTGCAGCCAAGAAGGCTTCGTAGAAACATGAACATCAATTCCATTGCTGTCAGCATCCCTATCAATAAAGGCTTTGGTCGTTGTAAATTCTGCCGCATATGCTCGTATACTTTCGTCGGAGAGATTTCTTGCGTTCATCACCGCACGTTTGGCTGTACTGAAGCGAAAACTTGCATGCTTTTTGCCCAGTCCGTGTTTGAATTCTGAAAGAGGTTTGTTATGTTTGAGCTTGAACAAGAGGACGCTGACGACACGAGATGTCATCCGGGGGTCATCCTGGTTATTGTGATAGACATCCATAAACGAAGATAGAGTCTGTGCAAGCGATCTTGACACGGTATCGGCGTTCACTGCCGCATTGATTTCGATAATAACTGTGGGGTTGTCTTTGAGAACGTCCTTTTCCAGGTTCTTAGTTGCAGCTTTCCGAGACCCTCCCTGCACCCTTGATCGAGATGGTATTCGCGAACTACCTGCAGAGCTTTGAAGAATGAGGAGTTTGATGTCCTCCAAACTGGACGCCGTATTGGCATTGCTTTTCACTAAGTCCGATAATGTGGCATTGCAGCTGGCCAGCTCTTCTGCCAACCTCTTGTGCATTGCCACTATGGATCGCTGCAACTCAGTGCTCTCAAGCGCGGATGAATTCGATCGGGGTGGGTGCAAGGTAGGGTTCGAACGTGCGGCAGGCTGTAGCTCGGTGCTCTCAAGCGCAGATGAATTCGACAGGGGTACCCGCACAGTAGGTTTCGAACGTGTGGCAATGGACGCCTCTTATGCGCGGACACTGTACGTCGCAGACCCATGTTTTCTTGTGCTTCTTTTCGGGGGCTGGATGATGGCGAAGCTATGACTTGGAATGAAGGTCCCACAGAATCTGTCCGAAATCGCAAACGGGAAGAATTCCGCCGTGTCTTAGCTGCACCGGAAGACGCTGGTGTGTGTGATTGAAGGGAACAGGGTGTTGTAGTGTGAAGAGGTTGGCGCGGTGATGAAGGAGGCGACGACGTGTCTGGAGAAGGAGGTCGGTGAGATGCGAGAACTGTTGATTTCGCGCGAGAGGGTAACGAAGATCGCAGATTTGATGGAGGAGGACAAGTGGTGCGTTCCGAAGTCGAAATGTTTTCCTGGGGTGTGAGGAGTGCCTTCGAAGTTGAAGAGATGTTTTCGGAACCACTATGCGTAAAACGCCGTACATGCCGCCTGAAAGAATTGTCCATCACGTTGGGAAGCGCGGCAAACTCGAACTGCGACTGTTTGTGCAGATCACTTAACTGTTTCGCGGGAAAAGAGTTTTCAGAAGTATGTATGAGTTGATTGCAAAGACAGCTTACATCGTTAAATTTAAAAATATGTCTGTAAATATTAAAATTGGCAGAAAGTGTTGTACACCGTCGCCCTCACCTTCCAACGCAAACGTCTCCTCGATTTGTGAGGCCCGCCCCCGTCCGGACCAAGAACATCACAATCGTGAATTGGTGCCGCTGAAATGTCCGCCACCGCTGCGTCCCGCGCACGGAGTCCAGCTCTCTGTCACAGTGAAGCATCCAGCGCGGGCTATCGCACATTCTACATGCCGGGCTTCCTTGCCCCCACTCTCCGTCCACGCTGTTTCGAAATACTCCTTGTTCCTCGTGACATCTCCCAGGACGCAAATGAGGCCAGGCCGTCGCGCAGCACGAGCATGGACAGCTCCCTTCGCACCAAAGTTCAAAACCGCAGAGGCAATCTCAGGATATCCTGCCATCCCGTCCTCCACAACTGCTCGGTCGAATTGGTCCAGCTGCTCACGAACCAGAGCCTCAGCATGACCAAGGTAGTCAATCAGGCGATAGCAATCAACAGCATCATTCGACCTTCTCGAAAAATCTCCATGGCTGATTTCACAAGCCCTATCCTTCCACCTGAAATGGCGAGCTCCTTCTTCAACTCCCATCGCGTTGGCAGAGCAGATGCGAACAGGAGCATGTTCCGCTCTGCCACAGCCGCATGCCTACCATCTTCATCCATTGACGCAATCGGGTCATCCACAAACCATGCTATCTCCTCCAATTGCGACATGCATCGCTCCAAGTGCCTCCCACGCTTACGCTCAAACTTCACGCGCAGCATGAGAGCCTGCACTTGCACCATACTACTCGTTCCGAGCGGGACTGTCCTGTTCTGAATAACAAGGTTCACGTATGGTGCCATCTCCTCTTTCCTCAATATGTGGGACGCATTGCGGGCCCGAACAACGGCGGCTTTCCCCAGCCCCAAAAGCCTGCCGGATCGGCGAGAGATGCTCCTTCTCCTCCGCCAACGTCACTTGCTCTTCTTCATCATCACTTTCGTTTCCCGCATCAGACGCCGTGACGACAAAATCTTTATCCCCAGTCAGTTGAAAGTAGCTCCACACGTCGCTATCATTCACAGGCACATTGTTTGGCAAAGGCAGGCCCCCAATCTGACCTATACAGTATAACATACGGAACCCCCTCGGGGGGGTACCGTATGTTGTACTGTATAGTGTGTTGCGTGGCTACTTCGATGGTGGGGCCATATCGCGGTGAGTGACGTTTGACCGTGGAAGACACGGGGGCGCACGGGGGCGAAAGGGCATGGAAGGGGAGAGCGGGGTGCGTGTGTGCAAGAGAGGTTGGGATGAGAGTCCGCTGGGGGCGTGTTCTTCCTACCTAAAGGCAAGCATTGGCGTTCGACCGGCAGAAATATTTGTCACTGTGCTATGGACGAGAGGGCTCGAAGGATGGCGATAACTCCTCGCAGTTGATCCCAGCTCGCATCATATCCAACCGCCGACTTCTGGCTACTCCTCCAGTTAGGAATACCTCGCACAAGATTGTCGACATGCTCGACACGCTCATCTGCAGCGCTTCCACAATTCCACACTGTTCCACTCCGGCTAGCGTTGGTAAAAAACTGACCTCCGGCGTACGTACGTAGAAGATGTCGGACTCTTCATCGCTTTGGTAAACGAGGCATGGACGGAGACTGCTCCGTCGCCGGTAACCCGGGCAAATTGGCCGTGAAGATGGTCCTCGGCCCATTCAAGAACGTCTAGAACAACTACTCTTTCGCTCCCGCCTACCTGAACCACCAATCCGCTCCTCCACCTCATCAACAGTCTCCCCCAGTCCATACACCTGCATATCCGCCCCACCAACCCCAGCCGTACGCACACCAACCTCATTCCCAACAGTATCCACCCCACGATCAGACGTACCACCCGCACGCCTCGCAGTAAGAGCCCAGCTCGCATCATGTCCAACCGCCAGGATATCCCAGCATCGGAGGAGCTCCATGTCATAACATGTAAGAGCTCAACCACAAAAAAAATTACCAAATGGCGTTGCACTGAATCATTTAACGCGTTTGTGCTGAAAAGTTCGACAACTTTTTGAAGTCTCTGAGACTTTCAAAATTCATAGATGTGTCTATGACGACATACGTGACTAGGTGCTCATGTGTGCTTGACCCTTTGTACAAAATACGTGCGTCAAGTACTCATCTGTAACCAAATAGCTGACTTCGGACACGGCCTGAAAGCCTCTAATAATGAAGTAGGGGAGCTCTACTTCGAGAGACCCGCAAACGTGTTCAGAAACGGATGTAGCTGTACTCCAGAATCGACTGTTCGGGGAAACCATCGGACCCCACCGCAAAGAGAAAGTTTTCAACTGCGAGAAAACAGTCTTTACAGCCTCGTCCTCCGACACCTCGCTCGGTGTGGCTGAAAGCCTTGCTGCGAAAACCTTGCTTACAAGATCAACTGCTTGAAGTGATGAACGTGAGAGAGGGTGAGTGTACGACATACTTCGAAAATCGAAATCTCGGCTCTTTCGGACAAGGGCATCGACCGTCGCCTTGCGACGAACGTATGGCATACATCATGTATGGGAACATGATGTTCCCACCAGCAGTGCCGCCGCCGAATTCTCATCGGTCTCATCTGCGACATACAACCCCAGAATGCGAATTGCTTCATGCACGGTTCCTTCTTTACCTCCTCCTTTCCTCCGTCGCACAATATTTCTCATGTCCGCGACAGAGTTTATGCTAATAACTGTGCACAAATCTTTGCATGATGGGAAAATTATGTCTGCCAGCTCGGTGCACGCTGCGGGAGACTGGGTTTCCTGGAACGAGGGCTTGAACTGGGCAGAATCGGACAACGAATGAACAGCGCGGGCCAAGTTCTCATACTCTTCCAAGGTGCAGTCTACCACTGAACGAATGCTTCTTGTAGAGCTCTCTTCGTAGTATGTGTCCTGCTCCGTATCCCCTTGTCGCGGTTTGAAGTTTGGTACCGGCTTCTGGATGAGTACCAATGTTTTCTGTCTCAAAGTATTTAGGAGACGTGCACATTGCCGTTCTGCCGTTGATCCAGACCCGATCCGAGAAAAGAATTGAATCTGGCCAACAACCATGCGCTCGCTTTCTTCAACTCGAGATAAAAGCGTAGCCACTTTCCCCTCCACGCTATACATTCGCAAATTTTGTACCGCCCCCCCATCACCAACACCATTTTCGCTCTGGCGAATAAAATTTTCTCCATCTGTTTCATAGCTCACCTGTCCTGAGCACTCATAATAACGCCACCGCAACTGAGTGCCGTCATCTTCCACCAAGCGAATATAATCAGGAAGAATCCACACCATCGCTTGTTGTTCATCGAACCCCTCCCTTGCCACGTATTTCAGTTTCCCTTTCCCTCTTCCCTCGACCACTTCCTTAGTTACGACCTCTGCCCGCCACCAGACGGATGCAAGCGTTCTCTCACCTCGCCTTCGTCCTTCCCCTTTGGTTAATTCGATGTCCCAGAGGACCTCAATTAGTATCCCAGGTACCAGAGACTGCATTTCGGTACAGTAGTCTGAGCCTTGGGAAAGGCTTCCTGTCACTATGAATTCGTCATGAAAAAGCACGCTCGTCTTTTTTTACACGTGGCAGGCAAGACCCCCAAGTTTTGTTTCCCGAAGTCACCAAAGGACAAACGGGGCTTCGTCCCGTCCTTTCTCTCCGCAACGAGATTCCGAAGTCGTGCGCAACCCTGCCGACCTACCCCAAATACCACGCACATCCCCGGCCATGGTCGAGCAAAAAGAAGTCATCCGCCCACCCCCTGATGTGTATTTGATCGACCCTCCTCCGCCCCCCTTCACCGTCCCCTCCGCCTACCGCGCCCCGCACCCCGCACCCCGCCCTCCCATCTCAACTCGCAAGACTTCACCTTCGATCTCGGGTCGTCCACATTGTGGCCGCCTTCTCAGGCTCCTCCATGCCAATCTTACAAACCTCACCGTATGTCGCCCGCATGCGCGATGCCATGATGCCGAGTGGAAGAAAATTAGAGAGGAACCAGATAACTTTGACGAAGTGTCAAAGACAGTCAAGGTGGAAACTGGGGAGGCGAGTGATAAGCCGGCGACGAGCGCGGAGGAGCAGGCGAGAATTGATAATGGGAGGAGGTTGAATAAGTTAATGCAGGATAAAAAGAAGTCAAGAGCCGGCGGAAGGGATATGGATGTGTCGGGGACAGAGGCAGAGCCGGTGGATACATCGTATACACTGGAGGAGGTTGTGTATTGAAGATATGAGGGATATAGATGAAGAAAAGTACTACATTTCCATGTGCGTCGGACAGTGGGAATCGTCGACAGCGCTGAACCAAGAGATCGACAAGCTGCTCGTGGATGACGAACGTGCGAAATTGAGCGCGGGAAAGGCAAGGGCAGCGGAGGTGGCGTGGTGGAAGCGCGTACGAGCAGACGAGCTTCTGTCGATGTCAGAGCTGAGCGCGCCGTAACTCAAGCAAAAGCGGCACGAGCCCGCGCTTTGCGGGGCTACGAAAGCACGGTTACGGGGGAAAAGGGTCAAGCTCGCGGCGAAGGCGGAAGCGTAGAGGAAGGCTGAGGATATAGAGAAGATGCGCACGGAGAGGCCACAAGAGTATCTGACCGAACTGCGAACGGAGCGAGATGAGCTAGCTGAGCGTTTAAATCGAAAGGACGCCGCGTGCGAAGCGAGATGGGATCGGCGATGGCAGGCTGCAAGGGAACGAATGAGGTTGTTGGCACAACATGCAGGAAGCAATGCAGGTTTCGACGACGACCCAGGGCGAGGGAACTCAAAGGGGCGCGAGAGAGAAAGTGGGAAGGGAAGAAGGAGGGGCCAGGGGAGGGGACGAGGGAGAGGGCGTGGGAAGAAAAATGTGGAGGAGGACACGTTTGGGGTGGACGATGCTGACTGGGATGTGTACAGATCAATGAAGGTTGGAAACGATGGGACGGATACTGAAGACAACTCTGGAGAAGGGCGTGTTCGTTTGAAATCTGTGCGTACTGAGATTATGATTGAGTGTCTCGTTAAACCTGTCAGGAAGTACCGCTTCTACGAGGTTAGGGAGGATGGAATTGCTGGTTTCACGGAGAAGCTTTTCGACATCGGCGTGAATAGCACGCATCTCGCTGTCGTAGTAGTGATGTTTGGCAAATATGAAGTATTATAGCGTGAAGAAACCGAGAAGAAGAAAACACATTCGATACATGGTTTGTAATTGCTGCCAAGCTCCGAGCCGTGAGCGAGCCTGTGTGGGGTTTGTTGGTCGCCATCCTGCATGAAACAATCGAGAGGATTTCCTCCCCCGCTCAGATGTAGAATTCAGCCGTGGGGGGCGCGGTGAGTGGGAGTCATGGAGGCCAGATAATGTTGCAGCTGGGTGCAGGTTACGAGGGGTAGTGCGATATTGTGTCGGGAGTTCGGAAATGTCGAACGACATCGGAGAGTGGAACGTATGTGTGCTACGTTTTTTAATTGGCTGTTTCTACAATGAGGTCATTCATCTATTTTTAATTCGGCCCTCGTCGTCTGCCCGTGCCGCACGTCGCACGGGCCGTGCGGCGCGCGAATGATCACAAGCGGCTCCTTGGAAAACTCCCTATCGCTTGCGGCTCGTCGCGCTGAAGAGCTACACCGAGCTCGGTGTTAAGGAAGTCGGGCTGCGGCGTGCAAGCGTGGTTGTGCGAATTACTGGTGTGTGCGTTGTACGCATCTTCGGTGCGCATGTAGCGATGCTGGCCTGCTCCGCCTCAACACGGCGCTGCGACTCAGCTTCCTTCTCCGCTTTTTTTCTTCTTTTCCGAGCAGCTTTTGATTCTGTTCCACCCCCCAATCTCCGGGCGACTTCATTGCCTTCGGGTAATTGGGGATTAGCGTTGTCCGCCGGTTCTGCTTCTTCCTCTTCGATAACGCTCGCCAGTCTCTCAAGCGCCTGCGCTTCGACTAGTCGCTTTGCAATCTCGCGATGGTCATCACCAGCGACTCCTTGCTCATCCGGAACTACGGCCGCTCCGACTTTTAACGCAGCGATAAGTCAGGGAACACATGCGGAGAACTAAGCCATTCGAGGAGGGTAACCGTCATGCCTGGATAAGCAGTAGAAAATATTCCCCTCCATGATCGAGGCAGTGCAACTCAAATTATTATTCTCTTCGGATTTAAGACATTGTGTGGTACGGTCAATGCGACAGGCGTGAACTAGTCCAACTCTTCTGACAGAGTCCGTGAGCTTCAAGAATTGAAATGGCTTGTGGACGTCAACATAAATAAATCCGGAAGTGAACTGGCATTTCTTGACAACAGCGAAAGGTATCTCTTGATATGCGTCCTGCATTTTCATAAATGTTTCGATTGCAAAGTAAGCTACGTGCAGCTCATCAATGTAAGCAATTCTTTCATCTTCCGCAGGTGTAGGTACAATTTGCGGTTCGTCATCGGACACGAGTGCTTGAACCGCAGAGCCTTTCGAGAGCATGTCGTGCGGTCTTGAATGCGATGTAACAACTCCAAACCTGTACAGGGATTTTTTCATTCGACATGCCTTTTCGAAGAATTTGGGTTCATTGGGACCCGCTTCTACAATGAAGTCGGCAGCAATACAAGTCATAGTCGCATGGAATGAACCTTCAGCATCTACCGTACGTTCACTTAGGACCCATTCCGCCCTTCTCGGGTTGTTGTTAATAGTAGTAGATGGAGCTCCAAGTACGTGCTTCAACAACCCATTTTTAATAATACTCAAAGCCTTCTCTGCCTCACCGTTCGTTTTCGTTACATAGTTATGTACGTCTCTTCTTCGTCCGCAAATGAGATTGACCACTGAAGAGATTGCCTTGCCTTCCATTTCACAACTGCCGTCTACAGAATAAAGAGCAGATGAAAGCCGGTTCTTCCAATCGTTATTAGTAATGTGATCCACTCCCTGTATATGGGCGTCATGACCGTTGGAATCTGCCATGGCCTGCTTAAGGGGCTGGTGAGCGCATTCGAAAACAAGTTCGGCGAAGTGCTGCACGTGACCCATTGCAGGGATAGAATGCATATAAAGCTCTAGATGCCGATGGATATTCGGCTTGTCCAGCTCTTTCCCCGCCGTAGTACTGCTTCGACAAAGGTCATTGCAGTTTCGTATGTACATCTTGCAATGGCGTTCCAAGTCTGCCATATACGCTGTGCCATCTTCACGATTGTACCTTTTCACCTGCTCCAATCCATCCACATGCAGCTTAGGATACCAGTATGTCTTGCTGACAAGTTTGCTAAACAAACTGAGGTTCTGTACAATTGAACACAGTGCTTGTTTGGATACATTAGATATTTCTTGAGGGCAGGGTAGGTTATCAACAATCTCTTTGAATACAGGAGAAGCAATCAATAATATCGAAAACGTTGCCGATATGCTTGCCGTGTACATACTACTTGTACTAAAATTGTAGATGTGTGTCTCAGTTACGAGGCGGTTTGTTCGCAACAATGAACAGAGTAACCCTTCTACCTGCTTTCTTCTAGTCGCGTTAGGAAGGGACTTAAAGGCAAGGGTTAAAATATTAATTGCGTTACCAGCCAGGAGATGGTCGGGGGCAACAAGCATTGAGCGATACGGGTCAAACCTAGGGTTTGCGACTGGGACTTTGTGTTCGGTCAGCGGTATCGTGGTTTTTTCAACGCGTTCTCCAAATCCTGAGAAAAAGAAACAAAAGGACTTGCTTTCCTTGCTGCATCGTCATTTCCGTTCAGGCCCAATGCGTTCAGCTCTACATCAGAGATACCAGAGGCTCGTAATGCCTTCGTTCTTTCTGCATTTCTCGCGAAACATGCGTCTGCGCTGTGAATATCCGTGGTGTATGCATATCGCGATGCGAGTCCTTTAGGCCCTTTAAATCGCATGAACGAGCAGAGGTTGCATGGTGCTGTTCCATTCACTCCCACCACGTCCAGGACATGCCCAACCTCGTGGTAGTCGCTCACGAAACCAACCACATCGGTAAACAGCAGCAAATCCTCTCCATCGGCATTTCTGGCAGGTATACCCTCTGTTGATGATTTGACGAGGTCTGCTACTACTTGCTTCAGACCTTCCTTCGTTGACACTCCAGGTTCAGTCAGGGCAAGAACACGTACTCGCTCTCTACTACTTCTACATTCCGGATGATAGTTTAGGGAGAGACAATAGACACCCCCCCTGAACCCGCTTTAAATCGGAACTGGGAAAATCCATCTGAAAATAGTAGGATATGGTCAACAAAGTATTTCCTTCCGTCTTTAAGCTTACCATATGACGGTGAAATTGGGGGTCGGGAGTGTTGAAATGAAAGAGATGGCTGGTTGCCGGCCACTATGACGTCCACCACGGAAACCTTCGAAGCTGTATGAAATGAGATGCGTAAAGGATGATCAGCTCCATCGTCTCCAACCCCGCAAGCGAAGGGTATGCACACGAGCTCAATTTGCTGCCCCCCCTGTGTTGATCTGTTGTGATGCTGAATTAGTACCATGACATAATCCAGCTCAGCACTGATATGTGGAACTGTGCTAATGTCACCAGCGCGCCACAGGTCCGTTGTTGGCCGCCGAAATCCCTTCCATGTTCCGTAACGTAACTCCGACCTCGACGCTTCGGTCAGGGGTGGTCCGCCTCTCCATGACACTACGAGAGAGGTTGTGACAACCCTGAACGTCAATTTGAAACATCTTGGATCTGCTCCGCTGCACATATCCAGAGTGCACAATACTTCATGCGGAAATAGCGGTTCCTTCCGCAAGTGCAAGGTGACCACTCCTCCATCTCCCCTGTACGCAGTGAGAAATGGGCAGGAGGGCGCGGTTTCGTCGCCGGTGCTGGGAAGGACGTTACGAGCGATGTCCAGAATGAGATCTCTATTTCGAACCATGGGAACGCTTTCGATAGTGGAGAACATAGCCCCCGAGCTAGGGGAGATGGACTCTTTCGCAGCGCCTTTGAGTACATTCCATGTCTCGCAGCACGCCAAGTCCATCAAAGACCAAGATGATGGCAATATGACTTTGAAACGGCTTGAAACTGGCCCAACTCCCTGCAGTGACTGAAGAGTCTGTCTGGAGCCCGATTTCGAAGTATCTAAAATCGCCTCGCATTCCATGCTCATCACAAAACCCCACTCTCGAAGCAAAGGGGACAGAGTCCGATAAACCGTAGAGTAGTCAGGAAACAATTTCCCCCCCGGCTCGTATTTCTTTAGAAAGTGGTTGAAATAGCTCCGAAAGATGTTATAACCAGACTTACAGTACCGAACGGTCCCGGACACAAGTAAAACAGCCATTAAATTTTGCCACACGCTAAGCTTCTTCCATCCACGACGGATCTCCGCAACATCCAACTGCAGTCCTATATCATGATGCATTTCATCTTCCTCGTCCTGTGCACTGAGCCCGACCACCAGTTCATTTGTCGTACCCCTCACGTGTTCAAGTACCATATCTAGCATGCCACCCATGTCTTGCCCATTCGTTTCATGAATCTCCGCGACTGGAATTTCTTCTGCGAACTGCATTTCGTGGACCATAGGGGTTCCAAACCCCTCTATAGTCTCAAAACACACATCTTTATGATCTCTATCCTCCGCCTCTGCCATTTATTCTTCTTTTGTTTCCGCTGCACCCGCTCCTCGGATTTCATCGCAACCTTTCTCCGCACCCGTACAGTATTGTGTCGTTCCATCAGCACTGTGTGTTGAGGGAGCGGATGTATCTGCCAGATGAAATGTCTCCTCATGATGTTCTCCCCACCGATCGTCGTACGCAATGCGACCCCTTCTTCCCCGACTCCCGATCTGAAACATGTTACGTCGCTTCCGAATTCTTTTCTTCATTAGCTGTTAGAAGCGAGGAAGACATCGGATGAGAGTGCAATTGGAGCCACCTCATACCAGACTCGTATTTCATGAATGTGAATGTAATCCAGGCTGATATCAGACTGTTGACAGTCTGATATCAGCCTGGATTACATGCGTGAATCACACCTGTTAATTGGCTGACTGAAATTCTGTAAACACATTTTGCAGGTCATTGGCTTCCAACTCGAGTTGCTGTACACCTGTGTTGTGCTTTACGTGTTCATCCCATGGACAAAACGGAAATGACGTTTTATTGGTGCAGCATCATCCGTTTCGTCGTAAGAACCCAATTTAGGTCACAACCGGCTCACGTTTATAGCACTGGAGGATACATTCGAGCTCCAAATGTATTCCCGAATCCCTACAAGTACGTTGCACTCATCCTTTGAGCTGACCTTAAGCCCACAACATCCATGAGCAGCGTGATACCAACGCCGTAGTGCCGGCACCCTCCCAGTGGATGAGATCCACAATGTGCTATCAACATTGAGCTACCATCACCGCAGGCGACACGATCCACAGTGAGCTACCATCACCGCAGGCGACACGATCCACAGTGAGATACTAACGAAACTTCACAACTACCCCGCACGTGATATGATCCTCCTAGTGCCACGAAAAAGAGGGACCAACCGCCGGCAAAAGTCAACAACCAGAAAGTGCTGCGATTTCAGGGGCACAGCTAACAGGCTCTAGCCCCCCAAAACCGCCATCTGCGGCAGGACAAAGACGACTATCCGCAGCCATGTCGATGAGAAACATCCTCAGGCATGACGAAGACGATCATCGACAGACACAACTGTTGTGTCTGTTGCAGCTGCATCAATATTGATAATACATGCAGGTACTGGCCTATGAAACGCTTGTTTTCACATCCATCAACAGTGTCGTCAGGCAGCGATTCCGTTATCATTCCTTACATTTAGTTTAGTGCTTTACAACCATTGCAAATGTAGTCCCCAAAACATTACATTACCAATTCCTAAACACTAAAAATGTCGTCCAGCAACCTTATATTGTCGTCTCAGAACATGTGTCAAGTACCATCCAAAACCAATATAAGTATTACTTCTGAAAACCACGAGTATAGTGTTCACGGACGATACGTTTATTGCTATTCCTACATATTACATGTAACGTGCACAGAACGATGAAAGTAATAATTCAAAATATTACTAATATTTATTGTCGTTGGACAGACAACATGACCAGTGTTTATCCGAACGTTATATTTCACGTTTCTGTACGATATAAGTAATAATACAATAACTGAATATTTTATATTGTCGTTGGACAATGTTTAAAGTGTTTCAAGGAACATTATATTTAACGTTTCTGCACGTTGCATTTAGTGCCATCTAATATAATTATATGTAGTGTGCTGAAATGATTCATTTGTCGTTTCAATAAACAGTGCCTATAATGTTCACATACGCTAAGTATAGTGTTTCAATAACACATTATAAGTAACGTCCATTGTTGATGTTATAATGTTTACAATGACATTATATCTATTGTTCACGGCTGATGCAAGTGGTACCCGAATTCTGATGGTTTCATCGTACACGGACGTTTTATTATCATTCCTGGAATGCTGATATATTGTTGTCCGGACAATACTATTCTGGTATCCCAAAAACGTATCGTCCAAAAACAGTACATATATCATGACACGATATTAATTTAATGTTTTGGAATACTACAAGTATTGTTGTTCCTGGTACTTTGCCTCCGCAGTGACACTAGCGAGCCTAGATCCGCCTCCGCCCGTCAGCGCAGGTACGTAACCCAGCGCTGCCCCGGGGCGTCGAGGCGTAGATCGACCCGCCCGTGCGCGCGTCCCCGTCCGAACCCTACCACCAAGCTACCCGGGCCCGCTTCCCGGTTCCGTTATCTGGGGTTGCTTCCCTTCTCCGATCGGGGTCTCCGCAAGAACTGAGTATACACCCCCCTCCGTTGGGGGTGTTTATACTACAGGAAAACATATGGCAGAATTACGTGTGAGGAGGGCCCTTAAGCATTCAACGCCAACTGCATCGAGTTGTGTCTACAGCCCTGGAGACAAAGTTCTTGTATGGAGAGAAAAGGTGGTGGATAGCCGTATAGGGGGAATGGATAGGCCCTTTTACGGTCCCTGCCGCGGATGAGACCAAAATTATCGTATTTGTACAGGATCTTCGCATAGGCGCTGCCAGACCATTCAACATCGCCCAGGTGAAACACTACAACACCCCTGAAACCTTAGCTAATTCTTTTTTTGCGGCCTTGGGAAAAGGGATCAGTTGGTACTCCTCACCCAACGCTGATGCGGAAGACATTTACCTCACAGAGGTACTGGACAGAGAAGATCCAAGAGGGCACTCAAAGCAGATGGACGAAGCCAAAAGGGAAGAAATCAAGAACTTGCTCGACCGAGGAACGTTCAAAGTCATTCTTACAGAGGATGTACCGCAAGATGGAAATGTCCTCCCTGGTAGGTTTGTGCTCGCCATCAAGTCTACTGAAGATGGTATGACCAAGTACAAGGCAAGAGATGTCATAGGCGTGCATCGGGACCGCCTGAAACATATGATGGTGCATACCACATCCACCTTGCAACCTCAATCCATCAGATTCCTCCTCGCACTTGCGGCCATTCACGGATTCGACATTTGGACATCCGACGTATACGTCGGATGGCGTATACACCAAGCGTACCTGCAGTCTGCAGAACCCCTCACCAGAGACATCTTCATCAAAAAATCCGTACCCGAATTTGAACTGGATCTATCGCAGTGCCTCAAACTCCTGAAACCGCTGTATGGCCTTTGTGAATCCGGCGACATGTGGCATGCCACTCTGGATAACCACCACATCCAAGATCTTGGAATGAAGCCACTACAGTCAGACCCTGCCCTCTACCTCCTGATGACAAACGGTTTGCTAAAGGGAATATCCGGAGGTTATGTTGACGATCTCATTCGAACAGGGGACTCATCGTTCAAGAAACTATGCTCGATGACAAAAAAGAAGTTTGACATGGCAGAGGATCAAGGATTACCGTGCACGTTTACTGGATTCTCCATTAGTCGCACATTAGACAATACCATTGTTCAGCAACGACATGAGTACCTTCGGAGACCTTAGCAGAACTCAACGCAAAAGAATGGCATTTAAATGGATGTGGAGTGGCGGATCAACAATGAATGGCGGGCGGGTGGCAAATTAATTATACATGCTCTTCAAATATAGATATGAAAAAGGGCAGACAAAATTCGAATTGTCTGCCATTCATTTTTCTAACCCACAGCTTTCCGACAAATGGCCGATTAAAATTTACATATTCGCCGGGATACTCTCCGAGAAAATAAATTTATTGGAGGGTAATACTGTGTAGTGCAATACGCACCTGGAAAGGGGGGTGAAAAGAAAGGAAAATATTTGGATATGAAAAGTAGTCCGGGTTTGGCAGACACACGTGTGAATAATTGCACAGTTTTAATTTTCAATTATTTTATTTTATTTAGTTAATTAGTTGGCATTAATTTAGCTGACACTAGATTAGATCTAGGATCTAGCGCCGCCAGCTACTGTACTGGCTCCGGCGGGGCGATATATACCTTAGCCCTCTGACGACCAAGTCAGTAAAGGTAACCCGAGTTGCCAGAGTCTGATATCGCCTTGGTTGAAGTCCGTCTTTTACAAGACATTCCCTTTAACTACAGATTACTTTATCCTTTGCGCTCGGGGGTCCCCTTTTTCCTTACCAATTTCCCTTTATTTCCCTATCCTAATTTCCCTTAATCTTGAGTTGGTCCCACCTTGTAGGATTGCGATCCGCAACGTCACGTCATTTGCCATCGGGCTTTTGTGTTGGTGCACCAGTGGTGCTTATCTCAGTGTTGGTTCCATCGGAATTCGGTTGCGACCGATCCGTTGTTGGTACTTTGCCATCGGGCAGTACGACGGTGTAGCGCTGCTACGTTTTCTTCTTTCCCGACGGGCTACGTTGCGACGTCCCCGTCGAAGACCTTATCAAGGGTATAAGGTGTACAAGGCGCTCTTCGAGCATTGGATTTACGACCCATCGGACCAGGTTTACCTAGACACCCCTCCGAACTCGTCGAGCAGTTGCCTTTACAAGTATCTACCACCATTTACCGATCCCGGGCTGGGCCCTTCTCTTTGCCCCCCCTATCAGGGATCCGAGCTACTGCGGGCCGCAAACCCGCTTAAAGAGGACAGGGAGCTTCGAACACTCCGTAGCGCTGTGCCGTTGGCAGTTGTTGTTTTGTTGCTGTTGTTTGTGTTGGACCGTCGGACCTTGGTCTCTGCCTAACAGGCGCATTGCACTACATACTGTACAGTACAACTGTGTAGGTACCAGAAAGACATGCACGCCCAATCACCGTTGCCAATCCCACATTCATCGTGCCGATGGAAACCCGCCACCCCTTCATCAACTATAACCTTCCCTCACCGCACCATGTCTGTATGGTGCACAAATCTCCTCCCTTCCGCCTTTCGCCCCCTGGGTACCCTTCCCTCCGGCTCGCAAGGAACCCCGCTGGCATAGTGTACCTCTCATCGCGGCTCTCGTCCTCCTCCCTTACCGCCCCCATCTCCCTCACCGCGGCGTACCCGACCTTAACAATGCTACTACGACAAGCGATTTGCTAATTATCCCTTTCTCATGCATTCAGACGAAACGTTTTCTCTGCTTTTTCTTGTATTAAGGCGTCAAGCCTTGCAACATTACTCCTGGAATTTCCTGGCGCCACTTTCGTCCAGTCATGAAACTATTCTGCTCCCTCATCTCGTCCACAAAGTAAGTCCTAACACTAAGCCCATTTGACCCATTAGGAACTTCACATTGCATAACAGTGACAGGGTACGAAATGGAGTGAACTGCTTCTACGGTTGTCTTTGAAAAAAGAGCTCTGCTTGATCGTGGCTGCCTGGCATACACTTGGTGTTGCTCCCCAATATGCAGGCCGTTGGTCACCCACGCAGCTAGGACAAGCATATGAACTGTTCCTCCTATGCAATGTTCTATGTATGCCAAAGCTTTACCATACGACAAGTCAAAAACATTTTCATGTTCGGAATGGAAACACCCTGCAAAATAACAGGAACTTCTCTCCTTCCGATTTGTATCCATTTCCCGAAACGACCTGTACACATAAGGTGCGCCGTTTGCTGCCTTTTCATCACTTAATCGATGCCACAAAACTAAGTCGCTGTACTGATGAAGCAGCTCCTCCACATTTTCCCTGGAAATATTCAGAGAACTCTCGTAATACTGTCTAATCATCCTTCTCAAATATGGGAAGCAGTTCTCAGCAGCATCGATCGTTACTTCATGCCGTGGGTGTCGAAACTCGAATCCTTCCAACTCCCTCAGTCCACTTTTGCGGCGGAGGTTTGAGTCTATCTCCCCTCTTTCTTCGTGAAATGACTGCAAGTGGGGTATACTGAGGTTGCGTTCGATACCATACAGGCGTGCAGCTGCTTCTATCTTCGTAATCGCTGCAACAGACTCCGCGAACAAATCCTTTGCGTTACACCGGCGATTAATTACCCCCACAAAATTCTCCATCGACCATTGAGCCATCATGGATATCGGACCGTTGGCTCTGATACTGTCACCAAGGTGAAGTAGCAGATGATACACGTAACGGCACAAATGGAGTCGTTCTTCTCTGAAATTGTGATAGTGCTTATTGAAATGACGATAGAAGCTTCGCGCAAGCTTCTCAATATCCACAACCTGTGACTCTGAGAGATCCCATTGACTCAGGAGGCTACAGAGCCTGCAAAAAAGGCTCCAGCCATCTAGAATATGCTTTGGACGAAATGTTTCCATTCATTGGTCTTCCATGAACCGCGATGAGATAGCCCCCGTGGCTTCCGGCATGGTGAAGAAGCAATTCCAGTTCCCGCCGCACGGAGTGAACGTTCTACGCCCTTAAAGACCCGTTTTGATGAGAGGACTGCCAAATCCTCCATGCTCCTTTCCGGTGATAACCAAATGTCAACAGTTATCTTTGCAACGTTGCAATACAGTAGATGCATGATATCAACTGGGAAGCTGTCAAACGCAATCAAAGTTGGAACCTGAAGCAGTGGGGATGGCCCCAAAATCTTTTTGGAGTAACCACTTCTCTGCGCCAGTCTTTTCGCTTCTGCGAGTCGGCCTCTGAGACGGAGTTTTTCGATCCGATTGTAGGTTTCGCGGACCTGTTTGTCACTTCGCATGGGTAAGGATTCCGGGTCACAGAGGACATGAATGGCCTTCCTGCGCTTTCCTGTTGACCCACGCTCCATTTTGTAAACAGCCTGGGGAAAGTAGTTGTGTCTGTGCAAAGGGCCGTATAAACCTTCTATCAAACAGAAACGACAGCGAACTGTTCCATTCACACCGCTCAAATATGTGAATTTGGCCATGGCGACGAGATCTGCCTGAACCGTTAGCAGATGCACACGAACGCGAGTCTCCTGTCCATTCCACACTTTGACTATTTTACCGGCGACACTGAGATCTAGTAGGTCTTCAAGTAAGGGTCTCAAGAAGGAGGGAACGTTCTTAGGGTTGTTTGGACCTGGAATTATTATCAAAGGTAGCATGTGGTGTATTTTGTATCAGTCATGAGGGGGAAGGTTTGCGATGGTAAGAAGCACAGGTCAATATGAATAGTTTGTAGATCTGAACGGTTGCACTCCGTCTGACGTCAAATGGACAAATATGTCATTCCATATGGAATCAATTCCGCCCCGACTCTCCTGGATTCTTCGGAAGTTGTATCCGGAAAAGAAGTCAACGTACTCTCTTCTACCGGCGGAAGAAGAGGCACGCAGAAGTCCTTTTCGATAGTACTCATACATGAGAGGGCCGTATGTATGGCTTTGAATCCTCGCCAATAGCTGTGGCCACAGTTCAACGTATTGGGAATACCTAGTGGTGATTGGAGTATTGGTGCAGTTCTTCTCATCGCAAGGCACAATGGTGCCTTCAGGACTAACGAAAAGCGCTTGATGGGAATCCGTACAGAATGGGTAGCTTGATGTTGACAGGCCCGAAGAACGCAATAATGCCTTCTTCACACCATTAAAGGTTCTGTATATTTCGGTCGGAGGATCGTTTGCACATGCAGTTCTGAGCAAATCGTCCATGAGAGCCTCGATGGCGTGGTGCTTAGTGCTCAGTCCGACTAGATCAGCGTGTTTACACATGAAGCTATAAAAGCGGAAATCTCGTGATCCTTCGAGCGGAGAATCAATACGATCATTACTGCTACTGAAGTGTGACCGGCATGATTTTGATCTGCTTCGGAAATGTGAAAGTCAGAACTAGGCGTGCCAAAAGATGTCTCTGTGACAGTTGGACAATCATCGGTTTTGGAGGACAGAATTGTGCATTTGCTGACCGAGTCTGAATCTGAAGAAGTCAATTCATTCTGAGCGGGAATGGATTCATGTTGGTTGGCAGGAATGTGACTTGACTCTGAGAAATTGGAAATGGTTGAATAAGGGGCTTGAGAAGGAAAAGGCTCACTCTGTGAATTTAGTATTGAGAGGCGTGGAACCTTTCGGGGCAACGGGAGATGGATGTAGTGGCCAGTTGAGCACAGTTCGAACTCTGCTTTTTTCGATGAGACATTGCTGTTTGGCGTGTAACGGACTTGCCTGTATCGCATCTGCAGTTATAGGCGGGATCACATACATAGTAATAGAGCATGTTGAATGGAGAGAGGAAAATAAGTGATGAACGGTTCTTTGACTTAGGGCGGTTTGAATGATTTGGGTTCTCACGTATTTATATTTCCCACGAAGAGAAGAAAGAGATCATACGAAACTTTTGGCGTATTCTGTTCTTTTTTCGTTTCGATAGATAAAAAGTTGGGATATGTGATAGGAGTGAATTCTCAGATGTTTTCCTACTCGATTGAAGATCAAAAGTCATCAGCTGTAAGAACTGAGGGATGATTGTGAACGGTAGCGTCGTGTTTTCAGATCCACATGCAGGGAGATCACGTCAGCAGTCCAGTTGGTACTGCATTGGGGAAGCTCTGCTTACAAGTGTGGATGCACACGACGAAGATCACCCGGATCAGAAGGTTTCCAGGCCTGAGTACAAGGGAGTCTAATTATCCCGGAAGATCATCCGCTCAGCAAGGTCTTGGATTGCGTCAACAGATATATGTAAATATGTCGGAGTCAAAAGCATGCAGGAGATTTCCACGCAGAATCCGTCCGCACTTCACAAGGCACTGCAGCCGATTTTTCAAGGGATGAGCAAGGAGTTTCACGGAGATGTCGCAGATGAACTGGTACTACTACGTGCCCCCACGCGCAGGAGGCCCCGCCTCGGTAGGAAGGGCGGGCTCTTCTCCACCGGCAACGTGAAGAGGAGAAAGGACCTCTACTTGTCCGCACGCGCCACCTCCCTCCCCCTCGCCGCACAGGAGCTGCTCCCGGCCGTCCCGACGGCTTGCTGCGGTGCTATCCCGCGCACTCCCCCCCGGCGACACCTCGCCGCCCGTGCCGGAGACCACGCCGCCAACGTCGAGGCAGGAGAGCGCGCTGCGGCGGCCATCCCTTATCTATATAAGCGTGCCGCAGAAGGAGTGACGTCGGGGCAATCTAGGATCCCCTCACAAAATAAAGGCACTAGTCAATGCTGCGTTCCGCTGAATCCCTCGCTATGCATAGACCTCCTATTTGCCACTTTACTGCCATTTAGCAACATGCCTGCCTTGACAGGACCATTCCTCACCATCTTCTCGTCCAGTGCACCACCAATGCACCGCCACTCACGAAGTGAAATGTGGGAAAATGACAGAGTAGATATAGATAAATGGCAGATTATTGGCACAGTCAAGTTCGTGAAATACACCTTCTGTCAGCCACCCTTCAGCCTACGCTTACAGTTCTGAATCTGTGGTCGCTTAATGGCCGGGTAGCTCGACCGCCCCCGGTCCACCATTCATCTCCCAATTATTTGCATAATTATCCGTCACTCCTCGCCCATTTATCAGCCGAAATTCTCCTAGGGAGACATGAAGAGTTACCACCAGATGCTCCGTTTCCCCACTTCCGCTCCATGCGGATGAAGCTCGCATGGTTGTCTAATACGAGACCTGACTGCCTCTTCGAGATATCACAGCTTGCTCAAGTAACAGAGGGGAAGTACAGCACCGAGGGATCAGTAGTCATTCGTCGTATCAACAGAGCCATCCGATATGCAGTTCAGAATCGTATATCCCTGAAGGTCCCTTCGCTGAACAAAGACACTCTCAGAGTCATCGGATTTTCAGACTCTTCGTTCGCGAACAAAACAGATCTATCATCTCAGCTTGGTCATATTTGCTTGCGTTGAGATCACTCAGGAGCCGTGGTCCCCATCAATTTCAAGTCGTACAAGTCGAGGTGGGTAACTCGATCATCGATGGCTGGCGAAGTGATCGCTTTTAGCGATCTCTTTGATGTTGCCACCACACTGGCGAATGAGTTGGAATTGATTCTTTCTCACAAGGTCCCTGTGCAGGTATTCACAGACAGCAAATCACTCTTTGATGTCATTTCAAAGAGATCTCGCACCTCTGAAAAGCGTATGATGCTCGACATCGCAGCAGCCCGAGAAGGGTTTAAGAACAAAACGATATCTGATATCGGGTTTGTGCGAAGCTCAAAAAACATTGCTGACGGATTGACAAAACACATGAGTCCAGCCGTATTAAGACAAATAACAGACTCAAGCAGGCTGGACATACAGCCAGAACAATGGATCGTGCGCAAATAATGCAACCACTTTTACTTGATGACTCTCGACTAATTATTTAGTCAACCTTTGGATGGGAGTTGTACAACACACGCACCTCGGCTATATACAAGCGCGGTGCATTGTCACCGCCGCAAGAACGCAATGCATTAGTTGAAAGATGCATTGGCCTTTTCTCATCGCCGTCCAGTATCATTCTGCGCACACCGTCTACCACAATACAATTGTCAACTAGGTTTCCTGCTCGCAAGCGCACCAACCACACACTATGTGTCACATTTTTCACCCACTCAAATTTGCCCTTTTTGAAATTTTCACTTTTGATTTTTCGGAAGTTGAATGTTTTCGAAATTTCATGTACTAGGCGCTGGGAAGCCCCAATAGAGCACAGAGGTACCGTCACTTTCGCCCGCATAGCAGCAGCTTGCCGCGCCATTTCTCTCTCACCAAGACAATCAATGGCGTTGACTATCGAGGCGTGGAGGCAACGGCCTTTAGCGGCCCGACTGAATATTGGAGTTGAATCTGCAACGTAGTACTGCTTGGAGCTCGAACTGAGTCCACGAGCGCCAGGTCCGTGCTTTGAAACAGAGAAGCCAGGATTCAATAGGCACCATTGCCTTACTTTGTTGCGCATGACTGTTACTGCGCGACGACTGTGTGACTTGTTAATACGCGGAACCGGCCCCGCGGGAAGATTCCTAGTATTTTAAGCCGGGGTCGTTTCGGCATGTACCAAGAACTCGATATTGCGTCCTCCTGGGGCCAAGTATGTGTCCATGTCTACGGCGAAGAAGTGCTCGGCGCTGTTCTGTTGGCTGCTGGATGCGTAGAATGTACCCCTCTCAAGCACCCGCGCCGTACCTGGAATTGTGCTCCCGTCTCCGCACATGACCTTCTCGATTCCATACCTCCCCGCACCCTGAACCGTGGGTTCGCTCGCTGCTGCACTCGGCTGCATGACACGCGACATTATGGAGCTGATTGTGACTCGGGGACTGCAGCGTCACCGTCCTGTCTCGAGACAATAGGTCTAGCCCGTGCCCGAGCCGTCAATCGTAACGCCGCGTGGAAGGGTGTAGCGGACACAAGACACAAATGGAGGGAGTGTCGAGATTATCAAGGCGACGACGCTGCTCATTGAGATCACATGGACGCAGCTCATTGAGATTACATGGCCACAGAATGCACGAAGCTCATTGCCTACCAGTGAAATAACAGCCCAAATTATTAGAATTTGTATCCAGCTCGTTAGCGATTAGCGCCGACGAGCTTGGGTGGTCCGCTACATATATCTATAGCGCCTCCCCTTCGCGGGGGTGAAGAAGGAGGCAAGTGGGATCAGAATTAAAGCGAATTATCGTGCAATTCATTGCTAAGGTAGCGACCTTAGCCTCCCCTCCATCGCAACAACGTATACCGTGCCCGGTCCCATCGCTGATTGTACAGCGACGCACACGGTGGCGGGCAAAGAAAATATCCTACGACAGATTGCACCCTCACAAGCACATTGTGGGCAATATTTCGACAATTCCATGGACATTGTGGAGAGAGCATTAAAACCTTTCCAGGCTGCAAATTGCTGCTAGGGCACCGCCCTGTCTTCAAATGAAGTAAATCAATTTCGATAGGTGCGTCTGAGAACGGAGGCGAAGTGTAGTGCAATACGCACCTGAAAAGGGGGGTGAAAAGAAATGAAAATGATGGGGTATGACAAGCAAAAGTGGAAATCATTTCACTTTATTATTTTAATTATTAATTTTAATTAGTTGCATATTAGTTATTTAACATTAGATTAGATCTAGGATCTAGCGCCGAGAGCTACTGTAGTGGCTCCGGCGGGGCGATATATACCTTAGCCCTCTGACCACCAAGTCAGTAAAGGTAACCCGAGTTGCCGGAGTTGAATGTCGCCTTGGTCGAAGTCCGTCTCTACCAAGACGCTCCCTTTTACCTAAGCCTACGGCATCCTTCAGCGCTCGGGGGTCCCATCCCTTTTCCCTTTATTTCCCAATCGAACCCGAGTTGCCAGAGTCTGATATCGCCTTGGTTGAAGTCCGTCTTTTACAAGACATTCCCTTTAACTACAGATTACTTTATCCTTTGCGCTCGGGGGTCCCCTTTTTCCTTACCAATTTCCCTTTATTTCCCTATCCTAATTTCCCTTAATCTTGAGTTGGTCCCACCTTGTAGGATTGCGATCCGCAACGTCACGTCATTTGCCATCGGGCTTTTGTGTTGGTGCACCAGTGGTGCTTATCTCAGTGTTGGTTCCATCGGAATCTGGTTGCGACCGATCCGTTGTTGGTACTTTGCCATCGGGCAGTACGACGGTGTAGCGCTGCTACGTTTTCTTCTTTCCCGACGGGCTACGTTGCGACGTCCCCGTCGAAGACCTTATCAAGGGTATAAGGTGTACAAGGCGCTCTTCGAGCATTGGATTTACGACCCATCGGACCAGGTTTACCTAAACACCACTCCGAACTCGTCGAGCAGTTGCCTTTACAAGTATCTACCACCATTTACCGATCCCGGGCTGGGCCCTTCTCTTTGCCCCCCCCTATCAGGGATCCGAGCTACTGCGGGCCGCAAACCCGCTTAAAGAGGACAGGGAGCTTCGAACACTCCGTAGCGCTGTGCCGTTGGCAGTTGTTGTTTTTGTTGCTGTTGTTTGTGTTGGACCGTCGGACCTTGGTCTCTGCCTAACAGGCGCATTGCACTACAAAAGTGGTCTCCCGACCTAGAATTGCGTACAGGAGACCCGACCTAGAAACTGCGTAAGCTGAAACGGACTACAGGAGTTTTATCTGCGACGTAAGTTTATTCAGGTGCGGTGGCGTTTTCTATTTTTCTTTGTGTTAAGTTAGGTTCTTTTTTGGAAACGAACCATGTCGACAAACGCCCCCGGAGACGTCGGTCCCGGGGCGAGTAGGAGCGGATCGGCAAGGGCGTCGAGGATCCCGCGAGGTCCTCGCACCCGAGGCCAGGACAATACGGCCACGGATCCCGAAGGTCAAGAATCCCCGACGGGGATTGAAACCGACAAGGATAACCTATCCTACAGGTTCGAGAAGATGGGCGAGGAAATTCGCCAAGAGATGACGAAAAATCTCGAGGCTGAATTAGCCCTCGTCCGGAAGCAACTGGAGTTGCAAGCATCCGAGTTCCACACCGTTTTGGGAGAGCTGTCGGCTCGAGTGGATCTCGTCGAGAAGGAGCGAGGTGAGGCGACCGACGGTCTGGAGCCGGAGGTCCTAGCCTCGTTGAAAATTTCGGTCAAGGACGCGAGGCGCGACGCGAATCAAGCCTTGGAGTCCTTAGGAAAATTCAGAAAAAGCATCGATGACCGATTCGATCGCGCCGCACAACGTCTCAAGGATCTTGAGCAGGCCGCGGATCAAGCTCCGCAAGGATCGGACGACGAGCCGCTCCCTTCGGGTAGAGAAGGCGACCGTCGGTCGAAGAAGGACAAGCCCGCTCGGCAGCGGAGTTCCAAGTCGAAGTCCTCGAAGAAGGACAAGCGACGTGCAAGCAAGGGTCACTGTAGTGACGATCCGGAGAACCGCGACTCACAGTCGGAGTCGCTTGGTCCCTCCGAAGACGGTAACGGCGGTTTGTCGAACCATTCGGGCGATTCCGAACGCCGTTCAGAAGACGGAAACGGAATTTCGTCAAGCAAGGAAATTTCCTCCAGGCGAGGCGGAGTCACTTCGTCTGCCTCGCGGAGAGACAAGGACGCGGAGCCCGAAGATGTCGCAACGCGGCGCGGGCCGCGATGGGAGGAGTTGGAGGAGCTGAATCCGACCAACTACCTCTTCAAGAAATTACTTTCGTACCGAACGTACCGCTTGCGGAACCCACAGACATATTTGTCAAGTTCCCGGCGGACCGCCGTGCGAAAAATCAGGAGAGATATTCCGCCTAAGGTGAAGAAGGACAACACGTTCACAGGTGAGGACGGGGTCCTTGTGTTGGATTTTTTGGCAAAATTAGTTCAGGAGTTCGATATTCAAGAAATGAACGAGGGGCAAGCGATCCGCCTGTTGCCTGAATTTTTAAGCGGCATCGCCTTGAGACAGTACACTTCGGTGTCTCAGACGGCCGGGGCCCATCACGGAAAGATATCCGTTTGGCCGGAGGCCGTGCAGTGGTTGTTGAGGAGTTTCGCAACCGACGAGGCGATCCGTCAAGCTGTGCTCGCATTGCGAGAAGTTCAGCAAAGACCGTCTGAAGACGAGATGGAATTTTATATCCGTCTGACGGACGCAAGCAATCGATGTGGAAACGTATATTCGATGGAAGAACAAATGACGATGTTTATTGAAGGACTCGATTCGAGTATCAAGGCGATGGTATCTCAATACCGGCAAGACAATCGGGACGTTTCGTTTTTGAGACTAGTGAATTACGCGAAGGCGCATGGCTCGGCGAGCCGCGCTAAGGACAAGAAGACCAAGAAGGTCACAATCCAGACGCCGTCGACGATCAGGGCAGGTAAGAAGCCGAGAGCTTCTTATCTCGGTCGCAAAAGTCATGCCGCCGTCCATTTAGCCGAGTCAATTTCCGCGTCAGATGAGCGCCGTGCGCACGGAAGTAGCGAGAATCACTACGAGGGCGCGTTGGTAGCCGAAGGCGAGTTCATTGAGCCATCGGAGGGCTACGGACACGAGGACTACGGAGCAAGCGGGTCGTCAATTTTACCGACACCTGCATACACGACGGAGTCGTTTTCAGAGCCCACGGATCTCGTGATGACGTTTCGGGGGCGCGGCCACACGCCGGCGCCGCGCATTCCGATGGAAGACAAGGGTACGACGTTTCGAAGGCCAGGCTGGATGGGAAGGCCGCAACGTCAAGGAATGCCGCCGGCCCGTGGAGGGCCTAGGCCGCAATATCCCGTCAAGACGCACGGAATGGTGTGCTATCATTGCTATGAAAAGGGGCATGCTGCGCCAACGTGCATTCTTTCCCTCCGGGAAATGCACCGAGTTTTGGAAAATTATGAGGCGTTGTCTCCGATGGAGAGGTTAGGGATACCATCGACGAGTTATCTGAAAGTCAAGAACTGGTTCGATTCGCAGACGGCGAGCACGCCGAGTGCTTCAACGCCGAGGTCGAACCAACCCTTCAGAGGGCCCGCCGCGGGGCCCGCGCCGTCGGATGTGAGAAGGATCCCGCAGCGGCAGGAAAACTAGAGAGGGGAATCTCGCATGAGTCGCGAGAGGCACAGGGTCGACGTACTGTGCCCGGGGCTCAGCCCCGTTCCCCGTCTCTAAAGGAAAAATCAGGCCTCGAGGAGGAGGTTGTTGGATTGGTGGATAAGCCCAAAGGGCCAGCTCAAGTCAAGAAAATTTTGAGCCGAGCCCGAGATCATCCGCTGGAAGAAGTTCGAAGACCCTGGTACAGGGTTAAGCGAAGGGAATGTCCCGAGAAGATCTTGGTTCTTGCGCGAAAAAACTACAAAGTTTACGCGGACATTGGACCAACAGTCGGATTGATGAGCCGGGTGTTGTCTGTTTTAGACACCGGCGCGGGACCAAACCTTGTGCGAAAATCGGAACTCCCAGCTGGAATGGAATCTCTAGTGTCCTACGGACCGACCCAAGACATTGGCGACGCGAACAATAGGCCGCTCCGGACTCTCGGCACAATTAGAATGCCTGTGAGGCTTGGAAAATTTGTGGTCGCAGCCGAGTTTATTGTATGCGAAAAACTAGCCGTCCCGCTAATTCTAGGCGCGGACTACTGTGACCGGTTTGTGGAAGCAATTTATCCAAGGAAGAAAACGGTTGAGTTGGCGGATTTCTCGGAGGTGCCGATAGTTAGGCGGTTCTCGACGAGAAGAGGGAAGAAGAATCTCGTCCCGGGAGAGGACGACAATGATGGAAAGGTGGAGCGAATTTCCCCTAAGGTAAAAGTGGCAATAGCCACAACTATCGAGCCAGGGACGCAACGCGTCGTGGAATGCACCTCGAAGAGGGCGGGCTTGATTGTGGTTCAGCCGTACTCGTCGTTGTACGAAAGGCACGGGCTGACGTGTACAAATGGTGCTGTTCAGGTCGATCCTGACCGGCCATTTCGTTTGCTCGTTGCGAATTTTAGGGCGTACCCTGTCAGGGTGCAAAAAGGCCAAGTGGTGGCAGAATTATTACCGCACCCGAGAGCCGCGCTCGAGAGCAAAACCACCATTGGTGAAGTTCTCGGAATTCAAGAAAGGAAGAAGGAAAATTTTCCTAATTCCACCAAGACGCCTACGGGCGAGGCAAGATGCGAACCGTCGGATCAAGATCGCGAGGACCAGCAAGGAGAACGGGAGGAAAGGCTCTCCGCGACGGCAACTACGACGCCGGAGCGGCGGGTTGAGCCTCCCCCGCCGGACGTGGAGGAACTCGACCTGAGCCACGTGCCGGACCGGCTGCGCGAGCGGTTCCGTCGGATGTTGAAGAAGTATTCAAGGATGTGGGATGGGACGCTTGGCAAAATTAATACCACAGTCCATCGGATCGAGTTGATCCCCGAGACTCGTCCCATCGCACAAGCCCCGTATCGGGCCGGGCCTAAAGCCCGCGAAGTAGAAGATGCAGAGGTGCAGAAGATGTTGGAGGCAGGAGTGATAGAACCAGCGCAGTCAGAATGGGCGTCGCCCGTGTTGCTGGTGCCCAAGCCGGACGGGTCAATGCGTTTTTGCGTAGACTACCGCAGGTTGAACGCAGTGACGGTGAAGGACACGTACCCCTTACCGCGCATGGATGAGTGCCTGGACTCGCTTGGTGACACCAAGGTTTTCTCCGCGTTGGACGCGATCTCGGGATATTGGCAGATGCCTATCCCTGAGCACGACCGCGACAAGACCGCATTTTCGTGTCACTCAGGACTGTATCGCTCCTCAAGAATGCCCTTCGGGCTAACTAACGCGCCAGCGACGTTTCAGAGAGCAATGGATATGCTGCTCTCTCCGTTCCGTTGGAAATGCTGTTTGTTGTATCTGGATGACATAATAATTTTTAGCAAGTCGTGGGAGGAGCACATCGTGCACGTGGATGAAATACTTTCTGTATTGGAGAAGGCAGGTGTGAAGCTCAAGCTTCGCAAGTGTGAATTTTTCGTCGAAAAGATCAAGTACCTGGGCCATGTCGTTCGGCCAGGTACATTGGAAGTGGACGCTGCGCGAACCGTCGCATTGGAACAAGCGAGGTACCTTCAAACGCAGACCCAGCTCAGGAGCTTCTTGGGACTTTGCAATGTCTACCGCAGATTCGTTCCGCATTATGCGAAAATCGCGCATCCGCTCAATCAATTGTTGAAGAAGGGACAACCGGTCCAGTTGGAGGGATTCAACGAACCGTGCAAGAAAGCTTTTCATAAGCTAAAGGACGCCATCCTGGCACCGCCGGTGTTGGCGCTGCCGAAGAAGGACCTACCCTACTGGGTAGATACCGATGCAAGCGACTATCAAATCGGCGCTGCATTATTTCAAACACACCCGGATGTGCAACGCAAACCCATCGGGTTCTTTTCAAGAACGTTAGCCGCAGCCGAGAGAAACTATTCTGTATCAGAAAAAGAATGCCTAGCGGTAATTTGGGCCGTACAGACTTTAAGACCATATCTATATGGCGAGCACTTCATTGTGCATACCGACCATGCCTCATTGAGGTGGTTGATGAACGTAACCGACCCCAGCGGGAGATTAATCCGATGGAGGCTCCGCCTCTCGGAATTCGATTTCGAAATCAAGTACAAGAAGGGCAAGGCGAACAGTCAAGCTGATGCCCTGTCAAGATTACGGACTGCAGGAGAAACCGTCGACGAAATCGACGACGAAATCCCATGCTTTATGGCCGAACCGGCCGAGGGTACAGTGAAGAACGAGGAAAGTTTTGACGCGATAGACGACATCCTCGCTCTTGAGGGAGGGACCGCCCCTGATCGCCTTGATCAATTCCAAGCTGTCACTCCGGAGGAGCTCATTCGCGAGCAAGCCGTCGACCCCTTCTGCAATCGCATCAAGGAAGAAATGGACGCCGGAAAGGTGAGAACATTCAGCATGGAGACCGAGGAACTCGAAGGAACTCTATGCCGTACCGCGGCAGAGTTTGTACAAGTGGTAATACCACAATCGTTAAGGGACCGCGTCCTAGGGTTGAGCCACTACGCAAAATTGGCAGGCCACCCGGGAGGCAGGAAACTTTACAAGACTTTGAGAAGATATTTTTATTGGCCTACGATGGCTCTAGACTGCTATGCAGTCGCGAAGAATTGCGCCGCATGTGCGCGGGAGAGGGTGGAGTTAAGAAGAAACACGAAGGAAATGAAGCTGTTCACGCCCAAAGCTCCGCTGGAGTTTGTCGCCATCGACATCCTCGGCGAGCTAATTACAACTAAACGAGGAAATCGGTATATTCTCGTGATCAGCGATCGATACTCGAATCTGGTACGAACCGTACCGTTGAAGAAGATATCAGCTGCGCACTTCGCACAAGCCTTCGTTCACCATTGGGTGTTCGTGTACGGACCGCCGGTCAAGCTGCTGTCCGACAATGGAACACAGTTCACGGCCCGGTTCTTTCAGAACGTCTGTCGAATTCTCGGCATCCGCAATGTGTTCACGGCTACGTACCACCCGCAAGCCAACGGCCAAGTTGAGAGATTTAACCGCACGCTGACTTCCGCGATGCGAAAATACGTTGGAGAGAATCCCAAGGACTGGGACCTATTTAGCGACGCTGTGACGTTCGCCTACAACACGCAAGTTCATCGAACTATGAATATCGCGCCCTTCGAGCTGGTGTTAGCTCGGGCGCCGAGAAGCATTGCGTTACAAGCACAGCCAAGTTTGGAAGGATTTAGCTCGAATCGAGCGTACTACCTGAAATGGCAGTCGTGGTTGGAAAGCCTGATGAAAGGCGCTGATAAGAGCCTGCGAAAAGAACAAGCACGGTACAAGCGAAACTTCGACGTACGCCTTCGCAAACCGCAATATGAGATCCCACCGGGGTCTTACGTGTTCCTTCGGAAGGAGCAGGGCACGGCTAGCAAACCAGAACACAAGCTGGCACAAGTCGCCACAGGACCTTATCAGGTCCGAAGATCGGATCAACATACGGTAGTCATTGCCATTGGCGATCAGGAGGAACGCGTATCGCGAGACAGGGTGAAGTTAGCCCCAAGCCCGATGGAATGTGCGCCGATAACTGGCCTACGGCAAGCGCTACAGTTCCTGGGAGAGCCGGAGCTAAACGAAGAAGGAGAGGTAATGGAGGACGAGGAACGTCCTCACACCCGTGCGCCTACGACAGGGGACCAGGATAATTTAGTTGGTCGAACGCCGACAGCGGAGACACCTCCAGACCTACGCGAGTTCGGAAAGTCCAGAGAAGAGGATGAGTTGGAAGATCTTCGGAAGGGGGAAGGACAGTTGGAAACGCAGGAAGAAGGAACCGAGAGTCAGGAGTATGTGATCGACAAGATCGTGGACCACGGCTACGACGAGGAGAAATTAATTCTCAAAGTGAGGTGGTATGGGTATACCATCAAGGACGCAACGTGGGAACCTATTGAGCAGATCCCCCGCAGCGCGGTAGTCACATATTTCCGAAGAAAAAGGCTGCCCTTACCCACGCAAGCGTCGCACGCACAACCGGGATAGCCATCGTAAATAGAATTAGTAGGTTAGAGACAACAGAGAGGTCAGAACTTCGAGAAAGGAACACATCTACGGGGTTCGCAGATAAGGAGTTTGAAGGAAAGGAGAGCAAGGCAGAAAAGCGAGACTGTATCCTTGGATGAGGCATTGAGCCTCTCGGAAAACACACACGCCTCATCACGGTACGCACGAGAAATGACGTTTCGAACGGACGGTCCGCCAACGTGGGAGGGATGATGAAATCAAATTATATATACACATGTAAGCGTGTCGACAACAACCCGCTGAACAGGCGACACAAGTGAGAAGTCGATTCCAGCCATGCTGTGAAATTATAATCAAAAAGCAGGAAAAATTACGGCAGCTGCAGTACGCACGATAAGTGGTGATCGTTTGCCACAGTCGGCGACATAACTATTCTAAGTCGCCCTGCAGCCAAGCCCCACCCGACCTCACACGAAACCGATCGTCACACTCACTGCTAACACACTGCCCATGCTCGCCGAGCACGAAGACTCGTCCAAAGGGACCACCCGCAGAAGAGCGCAGCTACGAATTCACCCGCGGTGACCGACGTCGACGCTCACAATCGGTCCTATTATATTTTTTCCAGGACAATCTACTTAGCACTTACCCATCATGATTTCTCTTCAACTCTGTCGTTTCTTTGTTTCTTTATTTTATTCACTTTTCCTCTTTTCTATTTTGTTATTGTTCTGTTCCAGTTACTATTATTTTCTGTGTCGTCAAGGAGACGACCCCGCACTGCGGGGGTCGATCAGAAGAACCTACAAGGACTAAGAAGGAGGCTATTGCCACGCCAATGAGAAGGGGGACCCTACAGTAGACCCAAGATTCGAAACAAGGCGTTCCATTGAGAACGGAGAAGAAGCCCCTTCCCCCCGTGGTGATGCGCGCAATGAGGCGCGAAGGACGAGCGAGGGTCGTACGAGACCTGATGAGCACCAAGCGGACAGTATGGTCCGTGTCGCGAAAGGATACGTCGGAAACCCTGAAAGATGCCCTCCCACCTTGTACATGAATTTACTTTCGTGGCGACTCTCTTCACTTTTTTACTTTTTTCCTTTACCGTGCAGAAGGCACTGACGAGACATGTAATTATAAAAGCCCCACGGGGTGAAGCTCCCAACTGATGGAGACATCTCGGGGCAACGTTCACCGTATACGTGAACCGGCTACTGTGTCTTTGTCGTTTTTTGTTTTGTTTCGAGGTTAATCTACGCGGGACGAATGGTATCGTCAGCTCCTTGGGAGAAAGAGTCAAATCTAAGAAAGGGAGTTCGAACCCTCGACGAGGGCCTGGTGCAAGTTTCCTTCAGATCCTCGATATTGGCTTGAAAAAAAAGCGTACCGGCACAACCTTCATTGGGTGTGCACCGTGAGAGCCTCAGCTCAATATTCGTGCTCAATTGCGCTTAGGACGAGCCCTCGGGCCGGGCGACGCATCAGTCAGTCCGCGACACGATCATCGATCTCACCCTACAACAGTTGTATTTTTCTGTACTCCCATTTCTCCTTTGTCATCAGGGATTGAACGCAAGAGCGCCTGCGCGGTGTCCCGTCTGGAAAACTCTGACGTCCATGAGTACAGACTCCATGAATAATGGTGGCGTACCGTCGGCAACGAGAATTAATCCTGAGACCCCTCATCTGAGGAAAGAACAGAACGATGATGAGATGGGATTGAGACGCCGATCAACGCATGGGGCCTTCCTTCATTAACTTGATTTCCTACGAAAGGAGACGAAGGTTTATACAGCGTAAGAGGAAACTTTTGAAAGATTTTAGTTCAGCACTTGACGAAACCTGGAGTGCTTTGCTTATTGAGGAAATCGAGGAGAACGCGGAGGAACGGGGACGTCTCGTATGCATAGGACGACCTCAGGTCGTTGAGATCTGAGAAACCACTTTGACTTGGGAGCATGAGCACCTTGCATGCCAACACACGAAAACGGAGGTGTCAAACATCGTTTGAAAATATTAACGAAATTAAGGAGAACCCTAGTCACCGCAAGAACTCACGCCGGTTTGTTGGCATGAGCCACAGCCGCCAATCTCACGACATGTCACAATGCAAAAAGAGGGGAGGATCTGGACTACGACCCCCCTCCCCCTCTCGCCCACAGGGCGCCAACCATCACTGTGACCGCTTAGTCATGATGATCACGCACGTACGTCGAGGAGGATGACATTCAGGAAAAAGGGAAAGGACGGAGTCCTAGTCACGCGACTTTCGGGAAGTGCTCCCGAGCGAGAACGCGCTGTACGCGCATAGCGAAGAGTTTCGCCCGTCATTTTCGGACCGCCGGTACGCTGAGTGACCTCGCCAGTGGCCTTGCACACGAGTTGTCAGCTGGTTTTCACGACCTACAGGCTACACGCGCCGCCCCGTGTCCCTAATGACAGAGCGAGGGCAACTCGCCCGACGGCAAGGACGAAAACGCCAAGTTAGGCAACCGAGCGGATGACACTATGTGAGAATGGGGTTGCCGTGAACCCCGGGATACCATCTAAATGTATGAACCGAGACCGGATCAAGATGGCCACTCATCGCGACGTGATCAACTAATCGTAATACGTATGACCGGACGTGTACGAGGAATCCTCGTCGCCACCTCAACTAGTTACGAATCGCCGTCAGGACACAGTCCGCTACCTCAGGCAGCAATCTAACAGTAAGAGGGACGCCCCGAACGAGATCACGGGCAACGAAATTGACGTCTCCACACCTATCACGCCGCGAATCTGAGTCTGCACGTAAGGGATGTTTTCAAAGAGAGCAGAGGTTTCCCCGCGGAGCTTCCGTCTTCGGTTCAATATTTTTCATGGCATGAAAAGTGAACAGGGAAAGGGGGTTCCGATCGAGGAACTAAAAAACGGACAGCAATGAAACGGAAGGTCGCGGAAATGGCGAATGCCACTGAAGGCGTACAGGGGAACTGAGTCGAACCGGCAACTACAACAGAGAAAAATTGTAGGGAGTCATGGTAGCGATGCTCCTTGTCAGAATGACAGTTTTCGAGGGATTACGAAACCGAGGGCGGCTCGCCGCGCGAAAAAGAGGAGGTAAGTGAGGAATTTGAAGAGGTAAAAAGGGGAAGACAAAAAGAGGAGGTAAACCACAAAAGAGGAGGAAAGGGAAGACACACATCGAGGATGGGAGAAAGAGAATGCGCGAAATTGGGGGAAATTGAGAAATGAAGAGGAGGACCGAAAAGCGGAGCACCTCAGAGACCCTAAGGGGGACTGTATTCCCTTGAGGAGGAATCCCCAAACGGGCAACGGAGCAACTGAAGATGCGATCATTGACGACGTCTCGTGGATGGCTGAACAAAAAGGGGGGAGGGCGACTAGAAAAATTGTCTGGGACCGCCACGTCCCCGCCTACGGCAAGAAGAGGGCAAACGAAAGGAGGAAGTCAGAGATGCCGTAAACACGCACGTTGCCGCCCCCGTTAGGCAGAGTCAGGGCGTAGGAAAGGAGGGAGGAAAATGGTCAAGGATAAAGAGGAGGAATTGAAGAGAAGGAAACATAGGGGAATCAGGAAAGGGAAAACTGAAAATGCAAAAGAGGAGGAAGTGGGAAATAACAGGAGATTCGCAGGTGGGTTCTTTTTATCGCCCAAAGGTCGTAGGATAAAGTCGCTAGTCGACTATCAGGCGGGCAGGATGGGAAAAGAAGGACAGGTCGCAAGGAAGTGCTGTGGCCGCCGTCTCAACGAGACTATGCCCCAAGGGGGTTTCCCTTTGGAAGGGAGGTGACAAGCCGAGCTAGAACTCGCAAGTCGTCCAGGGACGCCCCCTGGAGAGCTTCTCCCTCCACACCATGAGCCATGAGAAGGCGATGGTAAACGGCGGCAGCAGAGGTATTTTCTTTGGGAATTGTAGATGATGGAGGGCCCGAGGTAGGGGCGAGGAGCGGACCCTCAGGTGAAGGGCAAGCCGGACGTGGGGTCAGATCCCCGGCCGACGGTGGGGCTTCCCGAATTGAAATGGTTCCCGTCGAGCAGCTCGCAGGAGGAAGCTCGACGCGCGGAGGAGCCTGAGGGCGGGTTAAGCCCACGAGTGCCGTACATGACGGCAATGGCAAGGTTGAGGTGGGTGTGACGAGCTGTCCCTCGCGTGATGGGGAGGCAGGAAGTGAGGTTGGATTCACGTCGGAAGAAGACACGACTGGAAGCGACAAGGTTTCCGCCGAGCTCGTGGGAGGAAGTACGACGCACACTGGGGCCTCAGGCGCGGAGGGACGGACCTGTGCAGGGAGAGGGGAAGTTGGGGCCGAAGGTCGAGAGCACATCTCAGGCTCTCGAGGATCCGCGTTTACCACAGTGACTGCGTTGGGGGTTGGTGGTTGATTTCCGAAACGGCGGCTCATCTGGGCCTCCCAGGCAGAACAGAGGGAGGAGGACCAGGGGTTGATCCACAGGAAGTCGCCGGCAGCTGGATGATTTCTACCAGGGGGAAAAAGAGGGTCGCTGGCGTGAAAAGGACCGAGACGAATTTTGTGGAGGAACGCAATCCCACGCTACGGTCTCGATCATATCGAGGAGGGCGTGCACTTCACGGTCCACATCGGACCCGCCAAGGGGGACAGAAAAATCGAGGAGACGCATCTGTTCGCGGAGTTTCGAAGGGAGGTGCCACAGGCGCCAACAGTCGAAAACTTCCCACTGGAGGGTGGCGGCGACTTTCACGCACCACTCCGTGAGAAACACAGTCCACAGCCCGTGCTGTGGATCGCGTAAATGACTGCCGTAATATGTCAGGATGGGTCCTAACTCAGCCCAGAAACCCTGACATACCTCGTATTGACTCCACCAGGACGGCGTTCGTTGGTATCGATTGGTGTAGTGCTGTCTGGAAATTTCACGAGCCTCAATCATCTGGTACGCCACGAAGTACCCAGTGTCGGATCGGACCCGACGTTCAAAGCGTACAGTATTTTGGAAAAAGAAAGTACCGCCGCGCTTCGTATGGCGAAAGTTTGTGGGAAGAATGGCTTGGGTCCAAAACATGGCGTCGGTCGTGACGGTGCGTTGGTTGCGCCACAGTCGGTCCGCCTCGGACACGGGGTCACCAAAGGTGCAGTCGATGAGGTTGTCGAGGTAGAGTCGTTCCCCCTCCGTACGACACTGCCAAGTGTCGCAGTGGTAACATGAAGGTATGAGGGCGTCGGCCATAGGAATCTCGATCCGAGTGAGCACAGCGTCCATGAAGCGCAGGGATAAGGAGGAGAGACCGCGCGGGGAGGAGTGACGTAGGATGGAGGTGGGTATAGCGATGCGGGCGCGCCAGTCAAAGGTGTGAATGGCCTGCAAAGGGAGGTTACCGGGCAACATGCCCGCATCATCGGCGAAATTATTTTTGATGCCGTCGAGGTCGCGGACGCCCACAGAGGAGAACCATTGAGCAGAAGCAAACAGGGCTGCGTTATCACGCATGGTTTTGTTCTGCAGCTCCTCGAGCGAAGGATGACGGCGGGCTACCCAAGAGGAATGGTAGCCCGGATGGAAGGCCGGCTTGGTAGGGTTGGTAACAGGGGGTAGACGGGGTATGGAAGGAAGACCCCGGGGCACTTCGAACTTGCGAAGAAAGCCAACACCCGGACGTCTACGGGTGGCACTATCGTCCGAGTGTTCAGATGGAGAAGGAAGCATGGTATTCTCGTCCTACTCTTGCTAGAACGCCGCGCACAGTGATTGATGACTGGGAAACACGGTCAGCAGCGGCAGGAGATTATACGATGGCTGGGCGTTGCGAAAGGGCGCTCAGAAGGGGGATATGTAGTGCAATACGCACCTGAAAAGGGGGGTGAAAAGAAATGAAAATGATGGGGTATGACAAGCAAAAGTGGAAATCATTTCACTTTATTATTTTAATTATTAATTTTAATTAGTTGCATATTAGTTATTTAACATTAGATTAGATCTAGGATCTAGCGCCGAGAGCTACTGTAGTGGCTCCGGCGGGGCGATATATACCTTAGCCCTCTGACCACCAAGTCAGTAAAGGTAACCCGAGTTGCCGGAGTTGAATGTCGCCTTGGTCGAAGTCCGTCTCTACCAAGACGCTCCCTTTTACCTAAGCCTACGGCATCCTTCAGCGCTCGGGGGTCCCATCCCTTTTCCCTTTATTTCCCAATCGAACCCGAGTTGCCAGAGTCTGATATCGCCTTGGTTGAAGTCCGTCTTTTACAAGACATTCCCTTTAACTACAGATTACTTTATCCTTTGCGCTCGGGGGTCCCCTTTTTCCTTACCAATTTCCCTTTATTTCCCTATCCTAATTTCCCTTAATCTTGAGTTGGTCCCACCTTGTAGGATTGCGATCCGCAACGTCACGTCATTTGCCATCGGGCTTTTGTGTTGGTGCACCAGTGGTGCTTATCTCAGTGTTGGTTCCATCGGAATCTGGTTGCGACCGATCCGTTGTTGGTACTTTGCCATCGGGCAGTACGACGGTGTAGCGCTGCTACGTTTTCTTCTTTCCCGACGGGCTACGTTGCGACGTCCCCGTCGAAGACCTTATCAAGGGTATAAGGTGTACAAGGCGCTCTTCGAGCATTGGATTTACGACCCATCGGACCAGGTTTACCTAAACACCACTCCGAACTCGTCGAGCAGTTGCCTTTACAAGTCTCTACCACCATTTATCGATCCCGGGCTGGGCCCTTCTCTTTGCCCCCCCTATCAGGGATCCGAGATACTGCGGGCCGCAAACCCGCTTAAAGAGGACAGGGAGCTTCGAACACTCCGTAGCGCTGTGCCGTTGGCAGTTGTTGTTTTTGTTGCTGTTGTTTGTGTTGGACCGTCGGACCTTGGTCTCTGTCTAACAAGCGCATTGCACTACACGAAGCAGCAGTACACATTTGACTTCGCAACTATGAACTTCTTTTTGATGGATAAACTTTAGTATCTTTTGCGTTGGGACCTAATAGAATGAGAAAACCCTCTCATGATGCAATCAAAGTTTACATGACGTTAGACGCTTTATGCCTGCACATTTCACGAAATGACATGAGGTACGTGTTTTTAAAATACTGTACTATATACAGTATATATTTATGTGGGAGGGCTGAGTGGCTTTCCGGGCACTCGCCAATGGCGAGTAGTGGCGGTGTCCGGCGACTACAGCAGTAGGATTTCTGAAAAGGGTATGACTAAAATTGTGTGGGAAGAATTACGGCTCGGTGCGTTGGTCATAAGTAAAAAAGAATGTGTACTGTATACTGTAATTTTGGATTTACGGGTAAGGATTTCTGTAACGGATACTGTATGACTAAAGTTTAGTCACTAAACTTGAAAATATTTTGGGATTTGACGCAGCCGGGCATTCCGCTCACGCTGCCTCATTTCCATGTCGATGGGACGCTGCCCGCTCGTCATGGCACCGCGCAGGCGCACCGAGCCTCGCGCCGCATTTTCTTAACGTCTTCACGCCTCAGAGCCTCATCGTCACGGGCGCGCAGTCCTGCAGGCGCCGCGCGAAGGGGGGCTCTTCGCCCATCCGGTCCATGCCCAGTCCAGACGCAGCTCAGCGGAAGCTCACCGCGCAGATGCGAACACATAGTAAAATGACCTCATTTGACTGGATTTTGGGGCTTGCGATCACTGCGGTGAACATTTGGTAATGACCACTACTTTGGAAATAGCCGAAAATGAAGGTTCGCCGTGGGCCACATTGGGTAGCTTTGTAAAAGTGGAATGCTACCCCGTTTCTTACCGAACCTTTGCCAGTCGCCTCGTCTGATTGGTAGTTATCATCTTATTCAATTATAACTCGAAAATCCTCCAGAAAAATGAGCTATGAAGAGACGAAATTTGTGTACAATGAGGGTGTGTCTTAACAAGCGCGTGCTTGCGCGTGCTGGCCCGTGCTTGCCCCAAAAAACACTTGCTTTACTTTGATTGGTTCTGGTAGTTTAATATTTAATAAATTCGAAGAAGCTACCTCTTACAGATGACATTCGTGGAACTTACGCCTTTGGGACAGTTGTCGAGGTCATATTGGCTCGTTTGACTGACTGTACACTTACGAATTGGCAGACTATTTTGTTTACCCTCCAGATGTCCAAACTTTGGTCCTCCGAGGACTTCGTGCTTGGAGTCCAAGCACGACGTGGGATCACAGGGAGGCACAACTGTTCCTATCGCCACAACATTTGCCATCCGGAAGTCCTTTTCCTGTGCAATGGGCTGCGAGCTCCTCCGTTTGCCCAGCCATGGTCGCTGCCGACCGATATTCTCCGCGCCGCCCCCCGCGCATTGCGAGGATAACAACAGGGATATCCAAGAAGGCCCCCATGAATTCCTCACTAGCCCCAACCTCAAACCCGCGCATCTGCCAGCTACCGTGCTCCCCTCGAACGTGTGAGGGCGTACCGGAGGCCCGGCTTCTTCTGTCTCTTTCCGAGTCAGAGACTGATCCCTCGAATCTTTAGGGTGAAGGGACTCCACCATCGAACCCGAACTCGTCTGGACAAGATGGCACGACGGATAAACATGACGCAAACTATGCTTTGAAGGATCCCAATGCAGATGTTTCAGAGATATCCAAAATCTATACATATCTCCGCCAAAGAAAGAAAGGGAAGTTGAGGGAGGTGTGCTCGTTTTGGAATTTAAAATTAGGAGGAAACAAGGCAGCGCTGATATTTCGTTGTTTATTGCTTTTGCAGTACCATGAAAAGAAAGGAACAAATTTAATGGCAAAGTTTGAGTCGAACCCAAAATGTGAAGATTGGAGGTCATTTTTACACAGCTTTGCTGACGGTGGGGAAGACTGGATAGAGGCACCAAGTTTTTCTTCCACAAAGGCGTATTTGCTCAAGATAGGGGACACGTTCGACAAGAACGACAAGCCCATTAATAGTGCGAATAGAAGGGATTCAGTCGTATGTGTAGAAGACCTAGAAGGCTATGAATCACAGCGTCCTAGGCCCAAATTTTCACTTTCGGAATTCGCTCGGTTGGCTGTTTTAATGCGGGATGATGAGGTGGCACGAAGTATGCTTTTTAGGTTAGGCCAAGAGTTGAGAAGGGCAGAATTGGACGGGGGTTCGACGAGGGACAGCTTTTGGGGGAAGATTGAGGAACGGTTTATCGATGATTCGGTTTGTTTTCTATTTTATCTACAGGGCCACGTCGACGAAGCTGACCCCTCTGCCTCTCCACTATGCTATAGATGCGCCGATGTGTTGAAAGAACACTTTCGAGACTCGAAAGTGCTTTTCACGACAGCCCTGAGCAAGTGGTCCCGTTCTGGTCAAAACAACCCTGAGCGCTTCGTTCACTTTTTGCCACGTAATGGCGAAAATCTATATGCTGCCTCAAAACGTGCTCTTATTTTTGTTGTTGTTGCGAGAATGGGGACGTCGCATCAAGACACTTCTTTCGTGGAGATGACGTCCAAAACAATATTGGACGGGGGTTTCGAATGCGGCGTGAGGGGCGTAGATATGCAAAACTTTGACAAGGGGGGAAGGGAGAGTGAGGGGCGGGAAGATAGCATTAGGGCTGTAGCAGATAGTAGGAAGAAGACGAGGAGCAGCGTTGATATGATGGACATTATGGAAAAGCACGTTGCGTCGATTGGAAAGGTGGTGTCTTCGCTTTCTGGCCCGGCAACCAGTGCGGCCAATAACTCAACCCCAGTTAATGCAGCGTCCGCTCGTATTGACTCATGGGAGGAGAATAGCTCAATGTTTGCTATTGTCGAAGCATCACTTATGGCGTTGGAAAGAGCCAAAAAGTTGGCCGTTGGTGATGAGTCGAAAACACCCTTTGTCGAGGTGGCGAAGGAGCGCTACGAGAAAGCTCTCGCATCATATCGCGAAATGAGCACCCAGATGTTCTCAAATTTGTAAGAGGAAGAGGATAGGACCTGCATGAATTGCAGCTACGAGCAAAAGTGCCAGTCGCTGTGCCCGGGGTCTAGGCACTTGCACGTCATTGTGGGAGAACGGGTACCGACCGGTGTCGATAAACGTAACAACCCGGAGGGAGATCCCGTAGGGGTGATCAGACGATACTGGAAAGGCAGGGGATAACTCAGCTTGTACACGGGGTGCACGTAACGCCACGGGTGACAGGTGGCAGCGGAATGGCCACGTGTACCGCCGTACGTATAACGTCCCGATAGGGTACAGTAGACTAGAAGGTCCTATTGTAGGGGCGTAGAAATTAGTGTAATAGGAGTGTCAGCCGGGGGAGTCCTAGCTAGCACACGTGGTGCGCGCTCTGCCTGCGAGTACAGGTGGCAGGAGTACAGCCACGTGTGCCGCTGTACAGATTACTCCCCGGTAGAGTACAGTAGAGGTACTCCACTGTAGTGATCCAAAGTAGAAGTGGATCACTACTGTACTGCCCGGCCGCCGGAGGTCAACGTACTTAGGGGCCGAGGCAGTACGCCCCCAGAGTAAAGGCGGGCAGCGACCCCCTTTGGCGAGAACTGAGGAAAAACAGGCAGATCGTCCAGTGCGGGTTATTCTTGAGGGCCGGAAGCACACTCTCCACACTTTGGTCGTTCCACCGCCTGGTGGAAGCGTATGCCCATTGAGCCCTATCCCTTCCGGGGTCGCAATTACACTCGCCCGTTTACCGGAGTCATAACCGCCGCCCTCGCAGAGAGGTTGGTGGTGTTGTAATTTTACCGCTGCCGTGGAGAACCCCTCCGTGACGGGGTAAAAGCCGAACCGGAAGGATCCATATTATTACAGCCATGGGCTTGCATATCCGGACCTCGCACATGCCGGAAGCTGCATATGCGGCAGTAGCCCTGCCACACGTCGTCTGCGTAAATCCAGTGAGCCGTCCTTGACAGGAGCGCACATTTGTGCTCCATTTTCACGGCAACCTAGTTCTGGTTGAATCTTAACATCACTGCCGTGAGAGGTGCCAGCTCAACCGATAAGAAGCGAGTGTTCGACGTCGAATGTTTCCCAGGGCTGTGCATCAGCAAGCAAGGAATTTTTCCAGACAGGAGAGAAATCGTGGCGTGCAGTTGCGTTTTGCGGGGTGCCCTGCAGAACGGGTTTTCGAGGAATTTTCCCAGACAGGACGGAAATTGTGGCGTGCGGTAGTGTTTTGGGGGGTGCCCTGCAGAACGGTTCTGCAAGGAATTTTTCCAGACAGGAGGGAAATCGTGTCGTGCGGTTGCGTTTTGCGTGGTGCCCTGCAGAACGGATTTTCAAGGAATTTTCGCAGACAGGACGGAAATCGTGGCGTGCGGTAGTGTTTTGGGGGGTGCCCTGCAGAACGGGTTTTGAAGGAATTTTCCCAGACAGGACGGAAATCGTGGGGTGCGGTAGTGTTTTGGGGGATGCCCTGTAAAACGGGGTTTCAAGGAATTTTTCCAGACAGGACGGAAATCGTGGCGTGCGGTAGTGTTTTGGGGGATGCCCTGCAGAACGGTTTTTGAAGGAATTTTCCCAGACAGGACGGAAATCGTGGCGTGCGGTAGTGTTTTGGGGAGTGCCCTGCATGTAGTAGAACGCGAAACGTGGTCACGTGCTAAAACAAGGGTCGTTCGTGGGGTCGTGTACTAGGTAGGTAGGGAGAAGTGGTAGAGGCTTTCGGGCGACTGTAGAACCCGGGTGTGCTCGCGAACCATGGAAACTAGAGGCGAACGACGCGGTGCTCTCGACCCAGCGGGGCTAACACACGGCCAGCGAACCGTGCGCGCGAGCGGGGAGGCAACACGCGACGTGGCCAGGAGAGTCCTAGGGCGCGAGCGAGAAGAACGAGAGAGCGTGAACGAGAAGAAGGTAGTCGAGTGTTCCGCGCAAAACCAAGAACGAGAGTCGCGTCCTTGTTCCTTGGTTTCCTGTCCCCAAACCCACCCGGCGCAAGCGCCAACGACACTATATACTGTACTAGATGGCGGTCGAGATGTAACGGCTAGAGCTCACGAGGTCGCGTCATAATACACACGTGTACAAGCGCGGTAGTACGTCCACGTGTGCGCGTGTCGAAAGCGAGCAAGGCTGGTGTAAATGGGCTTGGTACTGTACGTCGGGGTACTTGAGTTATCTAGATACACGTGTACACGAGTAGCGCGAAAAGGGTACTACAGTGGCACGGGTTTATACCACATGGCCCCCCCTCAGGGCCGTTCCTAACGACGAGCACGGCGTGCTAGCACGCAAGCACTCTGACATTTGGCATGAATGGATTGGTTGAACGGGAGTAAAAGCATTTCCAATAATTTTTTCAACCAATACATTCATGCCAAGTTTCAGGGTGCTTGAGTGCTAGCACACCGTGCTCGTCGTTAGGAACGGCCCTCAGACGTGGACGCCCCTGTCCACGCCAGGAAGGGCTGCCACGTGACAACGCATGTGACGGCAGGTGCGGGCGTCGGCTGGTGCGGGCGGGGGCAGGTGCGGACGGCGGCAGGTGCGGGCGGCGGCAGGTGCGGGCGTCGGCGACCTTGCCCGCAACAACCGAATGGGCAATACTGAAGACATCACGCGAAACAAACGGGTCCATCGCGACAATACTCGCGGCCTCCTCCGCCTCGCGGACAAGCTGGTGTCCCCCGGGCTGTGCGACGTCCTCCCCTAGACCGTGGGCGTAAAACACGCGCTTGATAGTAGCAATGCGATCGCGACACTCGGCCGCTCGTTCATACTGCATAGCAAGGGACAAGGCGTTCATCTCCCCGCGCATCTCCTCGACAACTTCCTCGACCCTGCCCCGGAGCAACTTATCGACCTTGGCAATCGTCTTGCCGTAATCTTCGGGCGGGATGAGCTCCTGATATACGCCCGGGCACCTGCCGAGGTCGTAGTTGATGCACAGCCTGTCCGCAAACAATCTCCGCGGGCACTGTCTGAGCGGAAACACCGAGTGAATACAGGCCAGGACCTGTCGCAACCTGTGCTCATTCGCAAACGGCCCGTACAGGGCGTCCTCTTCCCTCTTCTTCCTACGGGTCCTCGTGACGACGATCCTGGGGTAGGTGTCGGAAAACGTGATGAGGGCGTACGGATGGCGACGGTCGTCCTTGAGCAAGACGTTGTACTTGGGGCGATGCTTTGCGACGAGGGCGGCCTCGAGCGCGAGGGCGGCGGCCTCCGAGCCGGTGACAATGAAGTCGAGGGCGTCGGCGACCATGGCGGAGAGGCGCGGCGCGAGCGCGGCGGCCGGGCGGACGGCGGAGACGGCGGCCGGGTGGTGCGCGACGTACTGGCACAGGCGCGCGCGCAGGCGGCACACCTTTCGGACATACAGCACGGATGCCGCCGCGTCCAGGAAGCGGTACATGCCTGGCTCGGCCGGCGCGCGCTGCAGAGCCGCCCAGATGGTCTCGGCCCGGCGCGCGGCGGAGACATGGGTGGGCGGGCGGTGCGTGCAGATGAGGCGGGGCCGGCGGCAGAAGGGCCGGCGGGAGGGGGGGAGCGGCGGACGCAAGGGGGCGGTGAAGGCTGTTGTCAACAACATTGGTGTGGAAGAGATGGGGGGGAGGGGGGGAAGTACGGCCGTGATGACGCAGATGGTGTGGAAAGCTGACATGTGATGTTTGGGACGGTGAATTGTGCACTTCGGTGGCTCGAGAGTAGTCGAGAATTTAATACGAACCGCCTCTCCATCATAGCTGACGATTCGTCTCCCCTCTTTACTGTGCCGTCGACGACGCCCTCCTCCCGTAAAAATATACAACCAACGCGAAAGAGAGCCCTCTCACCCACCCCCACCCTCCCTCTATAACAAAAATAAGCCCCCACCACGATCCCGCCGATCCCGCCCACACGCCTTTCCCACCCGCTACGTCAAATTCGGCACGGCGGCTGAGTTGGAGTACACCATGCCGCCCATCTCCGGCATGACATCGACGCCGTGCATCCTTCCTCCAAAGCTGTCGTCCTCGTCGAACATGTCGTCCTCGACGCTGCGCGCGAAGCTGGCAACGCTGGCGACGTCCTCCGAGTAGGCGGTGTACTCGCTCCTTCTGAGAAAGTCGCTCGCCGACAGGCTGGATGCTGCGCGTCGCGAGCGGCCAGACGCGAACGACGCCGGGCCGCGCCCTGGCAGGTCATCCCTGTCCGTGCGGCGGAGCAGCGCGGCCTCTGCGGCGCGCGCGACGCTCTCGTACGGGCTGTGCACGTCGCCCGGAACTAGCGGGTCCTCGTCGTCCAGACGGGCGCCCTCGAGGCTGGCGGGGTAGTCCTCGTCCGAGTCTGCGTGTTCCGCGTCCGGCGACGCAGTAGTGGGCGGCGGCGGCACGGGTCCGTCCAGCGGCGGCTCGTGCGGGGGGTATGAAGGCGGCGGCGGGGCTGGGGCGGACGCGAGCACGGCAAACTCACGCGGCGGGGCGGCTAGAAGGCCGTTCGCGCGGGGAGGGAGGTGGGCTGCGGCGGCAGGGAGGTGATGGATGCCGTTGGGCACGGACACGCTCGGACCGATGTCGCGAAAGAGCATGGAGGATGGGTCGCCCTCCGCCGCGTCGTCGTCGAGGTCCATGCTCAGAGCTTCGAGGATACACAGTCCCAGCAGTTGTGTTGCTAGCAAGTATGCGAGATGAGGAACGAGAATATCCAGGCTTCTCCACCACCTTTGTCGGAGACACTGCCGGACCTGCTTCCTGACGTGGAATCAAAGCTGCTTTCCTTCCCCCATGGAGAGAAGCGGTGTCATTTGTTGCAGTAGTTGGAGCATTTTGACTGCGTGCAATATGAGGGCTCTTGACTATTCCTTTCTCATTTTCAGGCGATCGGGACCTGCTTTCCGGATTGAAAATAGTTCGCAACTATCTCCTAAACTTAGTCGTGACTTCCTTGCTGATTCCAGGCCCAGGCCCAGACCCAGCCGCAAACAAAATCGCATCAGAATTGAAAGCTCTTCGCACAAAAAAGTCGCACCACCACCCCTCACTTCCAACCAAGAAGTGAGGCAACTGAAAAAAAAGAAAACACAATCAAAAGGAGATGTTGGCTAGACGAATTGCAAAAAAAATTCTGGAACTGGAAGCTCCCCCGCCGCAGGTCTGACGAATCGCCCATCGCGAATGATGGAAACCAAAAGATTCCTCTTCTGCATAGCATCCATATTATTGCTAGCCTCGACTCGCCCAGCCAGATCGACATATGCATGCTTCCCCTCGCTGTACCATTTCCGTGTTTCAGTCATCATGCTGTGCTCTTCAAGAACCCTTTCCGTATTGATAGATGCCCTACTGGCGATCTTTTGCCCATGATCTACGCAAAAATTGTGCAGTTTCATCGCCAAAATAATCACCTTCGCGGAATCTGAAACAGAGAATTCAAGCATTTTCAAAATCTTGAATTTCTTCACTAAAACGCCGATCGCCTGCTCAACGTGCATGCGTAGTGAAGAATGATAAAAATTGAACGCATCCTCGACATATGTGGCACGCGAGCCAGGAATCGGGACAATTAAGTAGTTAGAACAAACATACGCTTCGTCGCCCGCGATCCAAAATGGCACTATCAGATTCCCCTCGTCAAAATATCTCCCCAAACCGGACACGGCGTGAGGAAGAGAGTCATGCGTAGAACTCCTGCATATAGCTGACCAATCTAAAAAGCGATAGTTCGAGTCCACAACTGCGTGGACTGGGAGTGCATAGAATCCTTTTCTGCAATAGTAAGTGGCGGGGTGCTCATGCGCCGCTGGCTTCTTGATCTTGATTGCAATTCCGTCTAAGGCACCCACACACCCAGGTAAAGGGTTTGGAGGGGTCTGAGAAGTTTGGAACTCGTCTGAGGACTTTCTCAAACCCTCGAAATCTTCCAGCAGCCCGGGTAAACTTAGAGCACTATTCAGTACATCGCGTGTCTCTTTAAACACTTGATATACTGTACTCCTCCCCACTTCAAAATGTGCCATGCACCCGTATTCGGACTCACCGCCCATAACGCGAAGTAAAATTCCTAGGCGAGCCTCAGGTCACACAAGCTCGCGTCCAGCGCGCTTCGCCATCTCCTCGTTCTTCGTTAGATGATGATAAACTAAATGTAAGAGCTTCTCAAATGTTTCCCTCTGCATCCGATAGGCTAAGGCGAACTCATTATCGCTGAACATGCGATTTGCCTTCGAAAATTTCCAAAAACGATGCATATCCTTTGGTTTGAGCGATAACCGGGGCCTCGGGAATTCTGAAATTGCGCAGTGGAGACCTAAACAATAGATAAGAAGTGATTTCCCCAGCATTGCCTTAAGGGCAGGACTGCGACGGCGGCGGTGAGAGAAATCATTGTAGCGTTGTTGTGGCATTATGATGTGGGAGTGATGGAGTGGCGAAAGTGTTGTAGCAAAACAGTCAGGGCCAGTCCTAACAGGCGCTTTTCTTTTTTTTTTTTTTTTCTTCAACCAGTTGCGGTCACGCTATTGGCCGGGTCATTTCATTAAATTAATCGCACGCCACAACGAATGCTACACAGAACCACTGTAATGCTTGGTAATTCTGCAAACTGGTCGAAATCCATTGGCTAAAGGAAGTACCAGTCCACACTCAGTCCGTATGCACACTACTAAAATTCCATGGACTCGATGCGGTGCAGTGGCACTTGCAGTACAATGAAAGAGTGGAATTAAATCCAAATACGAGCACATGCAGATCAAAACATTGGTTCTCTCAACATTACACTCTGTTTAGGAAACGGAGCACCACCGGACGGCAGAAGGGTACCCAGAGTTCAGCTTTTTGAAATCAAATGCCTCCTTGGCATCGATCATGAAATGGAGAGAAGCCGGGGAGGCTGCTCTCTAGTTCATGATCGATGATGAAGTGGCTTCGCCGAAATCCCTTTCCTGTGAACCACCCCGCCCTCGCTCCCTCCCCCCCGCCACCAACCCCCCTTCCCCCCCAAATAAGACCACGTCCCCTCCTCCCCGCCACCCCTCCTTCCCCCCCAAAATCCCCACGTCCCCTCCTCCCCGCCACCCCTACCTCGCGCCCGACCACCACGCCCCATCACCATCTTCCTCACCTCCTCAGTACCGTGACCAACACACATCCTCCGACATGCTATTGTCCCCGCCACCGCGTCATCCTCCTAACATCGACACCGACACAGTCTCTCCCCGCACCCTCCATCCCTTCCATATCTTTCGTTTCATATCTCAATCCAGCCCAGTTTTGGTCATGCACATCGAGGGACCTCATTATAGCAACACGTCGTCCAGCTTTGCTTTTGTCGAGCTACAGGGAGTCAGACTGGGCCATGTGCATGCGCGAGGAGGCGTTGCTGTACCTTCCATGCTGCATGGATCTGCAGACCGTCCAGACTCTGTTCCATTTCCGAGGAGTGGAACTTTGGGATGGCATTACAGTAAAAACTACAGCAATGTGCTTCCGATTTTAGTGAAGAACTCAATAAAAACGGGGCGAGGGAAAGGAAAAAAGAGAAAAATGTCCTTTGTTAGGACTGGCCCTCAGTACGGAGAAGCGTGAGAGGGGAGGTTATTGAGTGCAGTGCAGTATGCACATGACTGCTATTGAAAGCGCTTTTCTTGCGCAGGACAATGACTGCATAATTACGACGGCGGCGGTAGGGTGAGGCTTGAGAGTAGAGGATCAGCGAGACGACCTTGTAACGCCGCGGTGTATACTATAACCCTAGATTTAACCGTAGATTTATGGCTGACAAAATATTGTCAGAGCTGCAGAGGGAGGGTGTAAGGAGTTTGTACAGCTGCCCACGTGTCCAAAATGTGTTTTTAATTTCTTCAACAAAAAACGGGCAAACACGGGCAAACGCGGGCAAACAAGCGTCTGTTAAGACACACCCTGAGAGGGGCCGTGCACATCATCATACATCACATGACATGTGCCAGGAGCGATTTGGCGGTGCGTACAGTATACACGTACACACGTGTGCGAAACACCTACTTTGCAGCACCATACACACACCACACCTCACCCACTTCTGTACAGTATTCGTCTTGTGCGCCGAGATTCCCGAATGGTACAGTACCAGGGAAGGCTAATTTTTTAACCCTTTCTACCTCACAGCCCTCCTACTGCAGAACAAGCTCTCCCCTCCTTGCCGGCAATACCCTTTCCTTCCCGCGCTTTTCCCCGCGGCCATCCCAAACCCCTCATCGCTCTCTCCGTTTTCACCACCACATCACCAACAGCTGGCCGAAGCTCCTCCTCGTGGCCTGCGAGGAACTGTGGTACATTCTTAATTAACCTTGTTGGTCGTACTGGATCGACCTCTGACTCCTCACAACCTACATGCGACATGGTAAACCGCAAGCGCCATCTCTCCGAGGACCCACACCTCGCTCCAGAAATCGTCACCACTGAACCAGTGCTGGTCCCTCCGGCTTGCTACAACACCAAGTTGCAGCTCGACCTGTTCCAAGCCGTGGACTATCTGGGCACTCGTTTCCGTGTCGGCGACCACGTAGCCATGTATTCCGACGAAGGCAAAGAGTGGGTCTGCGTCATCGAGCAGCTGTTCGAGGAGCCGAAAAGCGGCAAGCCAAAATTCAAAGGCCGATGGTTTTGGTCCGTACAGGATATCATCTTGCACAAGGACGACATGGCGGAAGTCATGAGGCCCTCCAAGTGCGAGAGCCATGAGATTCTGTGCTGCGACAATCGCGACACCAATCTTGTGGAGAGTATCACCCGCAAGTGCCAGGTCTTGAGCAATGAAAACTTTCAGCTCGTGAAAAAAGTCGTCACCAAGCTGGGGAGCCGATGGTCGAAGGTCTACTTCTGTGAGCGACAGTATTATCACCGCGCTCATCGTTTTAGTGAGCTCAATGCCATGCTCTTTCCAGGCGATCCCATTCCGAGGGAGCTTCGAGCTGCTGCTGGGTTGCCGGAGGTTGCCCCCACGATGCTTGAATATCAGGAAAATGTCGCATATGAAAACGGGTACAGCGAGCCTGAGCTACACCCACACGCAAAGCGAAAAGGCATCACCGTTGAATCCGAGAAAGATGAGACTGTGAACGCCGACCCATTTCTGATCTGGTGACGAATCCAGCGCCTATCTGCTTTTGTTTTTTGTAGAAGAGCATATTCAGTTGAAGACACGGGAAATCAGGCGGGGTCTCCGTTTGTGGACATACTGCACATACACGAGAGAACAATAACACGAAGACTGCATTACATTTGTACAGCGCATCGCGGCGAGATTAGCATGCCCTCTACGCACTTTATCCTGCCAAAATATTTACTCGTCACATGGGTACCGGTTCCCTGGTTTGTAGTCGCGCCTCTGCGCGCTCTGGTTGCCTCAGCAATTTCTTGGCAAGGTCAAAATGTGCGGGTACTCGATCCTGCCGCATCCCTTGCGCAACGTTCCTGTTTGCGATCCTGGCTTCGGTTTTAGCGCGCTCGTTCTCTTCCCGCTCTTTGTCAGATACTTTCACCATGGTAACCATTCGACGGCTCATCCGGGTCGTCAACGGTTGCTCGCAATTGAAAAGCACCCGCAATCCCGAATGAGTTGGTACATCCTCAGGCATGTAATCCTGCGTTGTGGGCAACCAATACACGAGCTTCCCTCCGTGCACCAGTGTTGATGTTGCGAACTCAAGGATGCCGTGCAAGAAGTCCACGAAGCGCACTCGTTCTGTACCCTGGAAATGGTTCTTTTCAAGCCCCGGACTGATGGAGTCTTCCCGAAACACGCGCATGCCTTCCTTGATTCCGTATGGCGGGTCGCAGACGATGGAATCAAACCAACCCGTCTTGCTCCTGTGTACCGCGGAGTTCAGAACGTCCATTCGCATCAAGCCTAGCGGACCACCCAGGCCGTATTGTTGCAAGTTCGCGTTGATATTTCTGTCTTTCCCCTTTCCGCGCAACGCGAGAATGTTGATATCACCTCCTACTACATGCGCGCCTAGTGCCTTGCATGCCACCATGATCCCTCCTGTCCCGCAGAAGGGGTCGAGCACCAAGGAGCCTTTCTCGACACCTGCCATATTCGCCATGACGAACGCCAGCTCGGCGTCCATGCTTGTCGGGCCAATATATCGTCGACGCTTGAGCGAATACTTCGAACCAATAAATCCACACCCATCCGCAACTTTGCGGCCAAGAAGCACTTGCCTCGGACTCTCGTTTTCCTCCTTGTACCCGTGGCCCTTGACGGGGAACGCGTCCTCAATGATGCATAATTCAACGTCCGAGTTGTGCAGCTTGACGCGCCCCGGAAACGTTAGTAGCAGATCTGAGAATCGGTGGATTCGTTCAAGCTGTTTGTCGAGATCGATAGAGCGCCCAAACGCATCAACAACACAACGGAAACTAAGCTTGGTTTGCGGGTCACGCACGGTATCTAGCGCACCTGCGAACACGGTTGTATCAATAGTCGCCTTGCACGAATCATAGTCAATACCATGTCCCACAGGGACGTATATGGCGCGCAAAAGCACGGTACGGGATGCCACGGCTGCGGCCTCCTTTTCGTCTGCCAGTTCAGCATAGTAAAAGATCTCGCCGTACAAGACTACACCAGCCGCACCTCGCCGAGAGCCTTCCGAAGTGGAAATTCCGGTCAATACCTCGTGCGCTGGTACAAGATGAATTTCGGGTGCGGAAAGCTTCTCCAAACCTCTCACCAGCGCCACAACGCCCAGGAATTCGGAAAGGCGGAGGTCGTTGTGTCGTCCCCGGAACTGGAGTAAGAAACGCATTTTGGATCGGCGTCTTGCAATGCTTGGTAGAGGTCTCAAAACTAGTTCTTCCTAATGCTCTTAAGGATAGTTGCGGAAGACCTGGGAACCGCTTGTCTATGGCAGCGTCGATGTCGCGTGTTGTGAGGGGACTGTAGTTTCGACGTCGAACAAATGCGTGAAGGCGGCGCCGTCGGATTGGTTGTGCTCAAAGATGCCAGCAGGGTGTTTCTTGTCGGGTATATTTTAAGGCCTTGGGGTCCGCTTTCTATTTATCATGTGCAGCTGTGCTCCGGCCAAAATCAACCGCCGGTGCCAACATCCTCTCTCTAGACCGAATCCTTTGGTTCAGAGGAATCATGGAACGGAGTAGGGATGAGGAGCGACGCCATCGTGATGGCGAAACGCATGAGGAGCGGAAACAACGTCGGGAGGAAAAGCGAAAACGCCGCGACGAGCGACATGCGCGATGTCGCCAGCGAGAGGAACCGGATGACCATCAGCGCTCAGCAAAACGAGCCCGGCCAGAAAGCGAGGACATAACGGAGAACGGTATCGCAGCGGCTACAGGACTTTTCGTTTGGAAAAAGAAAATTGACCAGCAGCGCCGCCGGGGTGAGGAAACTGGCAAGGACGAGGAAATCCGGCGGCAGAAGGAACTCGCCCAAGAGCTGGAAGCTGCCAAGCGGCGTAGAGCGGAAAGGGATGCTGAGAAGAGGGCGTGGGAGGAAGAGCAAGCCAAACTCGCTCGAGAGAAGGAGCAGGCGGAGAACGCGGACTGGCATCAGGCGGAAGCATCGTTTCATGGGGCGCAGCATTTCCTCAGGCAAGCTATTCGCATTCGGCAAGAACGGCCTTGCGGAACGGACAGACTTGCCCTTAATTTGAGACTTGACATGCTCGATGTGAAACCAGAGGAAAAGAATCCTGTAGAGTGCCTAGCAGAGTTGACGCTGGGAGGGGTGGAGGACTTGGAGCGACTAGCAGAAGAGGTTGAGCTCGAACTTGAATACATCCAGGACTTTCCGAAGGACAAGGACAACAATTCTTTCAACCAGCGTGTGCGTCTAGATTGGTGGGAGTGTGTGAAGATATGCGTGACGAGTGCTTTTGAAAGTGCGAAAGCCGCCCAAGTTTATGGCGGTGCGAATGGTGTGCATAGTGCCGTCAGAGAAGACCTGGATGCTCTTTTGAAGGGAAAGAGCCTCGAAAAGCTTCAGAGTATGCAAGTCGAGATATCTAAGAAGCTGAGCATGCGCCAGACACGCGAGAACAACGAGTTTGCAGAAATCGGCTTTTGGACAGCGGCTTTGGCTCGCATTCGTCGACTCATGGCCGAAGACAAGCTTCGTAATATGAACTCGACCCTGCTTGAAGAACGAGAGAAGAGGGCGGCCACATTTGTGAAGAAGGAGAAACCGACACAGGCCACTCCGGCTCTTGATCACCCCGAGGGAAGTGCTGCTGATTTCGAGATGTTGCGGAAAGAGAGCGCAGTCGGCCTCCGCGAAGGAGAGGAGAAGTTTGCGGAAGAGGTGGATGCGGTGACCAAAAAACGGGAACAGCCGGCAGCTGGATACGCGTGGAACGACAAATATCGCCCGAGGAAGCCGCGGTACTACAATCGCGTGCACACGGGATACGACTGGACGAAGTATAACCGGACACACTACGATCATGACAACCCTCCTCCAAAGACTGTACAAGGATACAGGTTTAATGTTTTCTACCCTGACCTCATTGACCCATCTGTTACGCCTACTTTCTCTATCTCGCGAACTGATAACCCTGAAGTGTCTATAATTACATTCAAGGCCGGTCCGCCGTACGAAGACTTAGCTTTCAAAATTGTGAATAGGCCATGGGAGCACTCCCATAGAAGAGGGTACCGATGCTCGTTTGACAAAGGCGTTCTCCAGCTCTGGTTCAATTTCCAACGTTACAGGTACAGGCGATAACTATACAGGCTGCTGAAGTCCGTCCATAGTAAAGCTCCCGGTCCATTTCGTGCTGTCATCCAAAATCGGAGCTGTCGAGCCCCTCCAGTAGGTTGTCAATCATTGCTTCATCCACCGCGGAGCGGGAGGGATTTTCAGTTTGGGCAGCATTTAGTTCGGTATTCACTTTTCTACCTCCAGCACTTGGAACATCCGAAGCTAGATTGTTAATTCCTTGTTCACCAATCGACTCGTTTGGACGGACGTTTAAAGGACGATTTCGGGCCTGTTTTGGATCGTTCGCAACGAGTGTTGCTGTTGCTGCGGAAGAGATAGAGGGAACAGCTTTCGTGATTTGGTCACCTGATTTTGGTTGCGGCGTGATCATTGGGGCTTCCTGGCTTGTTAGAGCGGCTTGCTTCGTAGGCAGAGGTTGAGAGCGTCCGCTAGCGGCAATGACGGCGTCGACGTCAAAGTCCCCGAGCAGGTCGTCTAGTTGATCGTCCGTTATCGTTTCAGCAGGTACCGCCAGTGGGGCAATAAGAGGACTGACTCGAGAAGGCGCTAGCAATCGATGCGAGGTGGGTCGCTTAAACGGCGGTTGCATGCCAGGTCGCCGAATGCCTGGATGGGAAGGGATGCGGTGCGGCGTGTAGGGCCGCTTGTTAGGCTGAGCTCCATCATTTGGACGCATGCGATTGCCCGGTATCGGCCGCGGCGACTGTTGAAAGGAAGCTGTCCCATTCTGCTATGCACAAGAATAGATACAAAGCGGCTAGTGATTCCCCGTTAGTCGGCTGCATGAAGACGAAACGCTAGCGCAGATTGAAGATTCCGTACGTACGTCACGATATGGGGGATGAGACGTCGCAGAGTTGGGTCTTCGCATGATTCTGTTGTTTGCATGGTGCTCCTGTCTCGCCTGTAATGGAATGCGCTGTTCTTGAGAATGCCTTGCGCGTCGCGACGGGGGCCTCTTCACAACGGGCGGGGCCAGTGCCTTTGGGGTGTAGCTTTCCTTCGGGTCTTGAACAACACTACCAAGCTTGCCGCACGGCAACTTTTTTCCAACCGGGAATACTTGCAAGACATGACAAAGCTGAATACTCACATGCAAAGCCTCGCCAGCGTCCGTCCGGAAGCCCTTCGGTCTCTTCTCCACATACGCGACGGCGGCGACGCCATTGAGAAGCAAGGCGGCGCCATGTTCAATCCCTGTCTTCCATTTATGAAACACGTCTGCATGAATGGTGGCGCGAATGACGCCAGTGGGGTCTCTGAGCTTCACCGAAGCATCATGCCCCACCCAAGCCATTTCGTCAACGAGGACGGGGAGGTGCGGGACGCGCTCGAAGCGATCGCTGAGCGCGTGCGAGCGCAGCAGGGCGACGCTGGAATGGAGATGGGATGTGCCGAACGGCGGGGCGCGTAGATGGGTGAGCAGCGCATGCCAGGACGGCTGGCGGAAAATTCGGAAGGCGTCAGAGTCGTTTAGCTCGCCACGTTCGGCTTGCGATAAGGTCGGGAAGGAGAGGCCACCAGCGGGGCCCGGGATTTGGTAGGGGAGGTTGTCGAAGGGGGTGTCCATCGCGAGATGGGGACGGACGTTGCCGTCGAGGTGCGGAGGGCGGAGGTGTCCTCGGCGGGAAACTAAGCGATTGAAAAATGTTGGCTTTCGTTTTGAGTGTTTAAACAATGGCGGCAAATGACTTCCAACTGACACGTGTACAAAGCGTATGTGGGAATGGCGTTTTCCGCGGCTGTTCCAAGGCTACAAACACTCTAGCCGTCTTGTCTTTTGGCTCGGAGATAACTACTGACAATCGAGCACCAGTCGAGACACTCTACCTCTCTAGCTAGCCCGCTGTTATACCCACGAGGCTCGCGGCCTGTAAGGACCCGAATGCGACATCGTCCCACGTCTCCCGGCAGTTTATTTCTTTGAGGTTTAGCTTTACAGCAACTCCACAACCTTCCCTGGCTCAAGCCAAGCCTTGTCCGTGGTTGCTTCTCTTAGTTCTTCCGAGTCGAGCACATCCTCAGGAAGCAACTTCGTCTCGTCCACATATGCAGTCATTTCCTTTAAAAGCGTTTTGACATCATCTACTTTGCCAATGAACATCAACGCCACTCCCATCTTCTGCACTCTCTGCCTCAGAAATGCGCCGGGCACCAACTTTTTTAAATATCCCACCAAGTACTCCTCTTCCCGCGGATGCCCCTCCCTGATCCGTTTCCGCGCAGCCTTTCGTCTCCTCTTTTCCGCTTGTTTCTCCAGCTTCGCAACGCTCATCGGACCCGTCCCGGATACCGTGGTAAACACGCTCGTGGCCGATGTGCGTGACGTAAATGTCACATCGGACAGATTACTCACCAGAGATGACGCCGTGCTAGCCGAGAACGCGTCTGAATCCGCTTCATCCATAGGTCCGCCGTTCGCTGCCAATCGAGCAGATATCTCACGTTTCGCCTCACGCACAATTTCCAAACGCTTTCTACGCTCGCGCAGTTTTCCCCCGTTTTCTCGAAGTGTTGATAGCAACACATCCGCTCCTTCCAGGATCATACCCGCAACTTTCTGCCACAGCATCTTTTCTTCCGCAGCCGCAGAACTTTCCTTACTTACTTTTCTGCCGCAGTGCAGAGCAATAGATTCAAACATTTCTTCCCATTCCTCATCCCGCGAAAGCAGCTCAATAGCACCATCAATATCATCAAGATGTAGAAGCCTGACGTGAGCTGCTTCTCGCAGCTTTCCATTGTCTACTAGTTCATCCACCAAAGAGTCCAGGAGATCGTGCTTCTCTTCAACAGATAATTGTTCACAGCGCCACACAGCACTCACAGCCCGTTTCCACTGACCACCTTTTCGGAAACTGGTGCTCGCTTGCAGCCAGTCTTGGTTTCGAATAAAAACGGACCCCGCATCCTCGAAACGATCCGTCTCAACCAAGTGCTTGCCATATCCATCCATTAGATTCTTTCTATAGGAATCATCCCGACGAAAAAGATCCAGCCCGGTTTCGTATAGAGCATGTTCATGACAAAGTGAAACGCACTGATCAAATTTGCTCTCACCGCAACGATAAAGACTGCGAAGGGCCTTGTCGTATCGCTCTAAGCGCATATCAATCGCATATTTCATCTTTTCCGTATCCAAAACGCTTAATTGCTTCAACTCTTGAGAGTAGTCTGCGGGATCAATCTGGCTGGACCTTGCCACAAAAAGAGCGAGTTGAAGATCATAAGTGCCGAGAGCTTCCCTGTACACTTTCTCTTCATTCTTGACTAAAACAAATAGATAATCTACAGCCGCCGCACCCTCTTCTTCATCTCGATCTCGCGCTTCTCGAACTTGGTCGAGAGCGCTTGCAAAGTCTGATGGTTCCCGACGTATCAATCCTGTCAAAATTGCGTTCAAGTAACGGCCCTTGTTGTTCTTGTCTCTCAGTGTTCTCACGGCAGCATCACACACAGTGTTTACCTTCGATACGTCTCCCCGTAAGAAGGTCAGAAAGATGCTCAAGTGGCTTGCTTTTTCCACTTCATCAACAAAATCTCGGATGTTTTCTAAAAACATGTTGTAGTTTGCAGTAACCACATGATTCATATCCACTCTCTGCTTTCGACACAAACTGAATGCTTTCGAGTATTTCGCACTCTTCGCAAACTCATCTACAGTCTCGAAAACAATCGGGCGCGGGCAAATACATTCGAGATTTCCTCTCGGAGCCTGTAGAACAGTGGTAACCTCGCCCGGTATGGCCGCCACTATAAGGGAGGATCGGTCAATCGGTCTTGTCGCTCCTTTTCCAGCCGGGAGTTGTGAGCCCTGGCTATCTTGCACTACCGCTCCTATCTTACTATCCAATGCATCGCAGACCGAAGGAATCTCATTTCTGTCTTCATCATAAGATTTGGAGCTCGCCTTATCAAGTAGAACACAATATAGCAGATGAGATGTAGTTGTGAAGGACAGGAACTTTTCTTGCAAGCAGAATGACGTGCATTCCCTTGAAATACATAGACTCTTTTCTGCAGTGAGTTCGAAAGCTTTCAGGGTACCATTTTCATCTTGAACCAAAGTTATGCACCGCTCGCGACTGACTGTAAAATCGCGAATTCTGACGGCACCTGAGGACACTGCGTGTGGAGCGGAGGCCACTTCTTCAAACGAACCGCTTTTCCGGTCGACCTTTAGTCGGATAATGCAGCCTTTCGATGTTGCCATGATAATTTCGTTATTCGTCACAGAACGTGACAGCACTCGCACACATCCATCAACCTCGTACTCACCCAGCAACTTTGGCTCTGAACCGTCAGTGCTAAGACAGAACAATTGCAGTAATTCCTGAGGCTCGACATTATCTTCACTCCAGGGTGAGGCGTGGTTCACAACCACGACTGCGTCTCGAGCAACGAACACTGGCGATCGAGTAGTCAAAAAGGGTGTGGCTTCCGAGCCGATTCCAAACTGCCACTTCTGATTTTCGCAGATCTTCGCACCGTTTGCTTGCGTAGAACAATCCGCTTGGGCTCTATGAAAGCAGTCCTTAATTTCAACGACTTGAAACGCCCCATTCGCAAGCAAAGCTCCTATCTGGTTGTCAGCTTCCCAGCCGCAAATCTCTTGAACGGCATCGTCGTATTTCACTACACCATGATTCATTGGTGGAGGCAAAACAGCGCGTGTGAGATTCGATACGCACACGTTAATACCGTCTATGACGAAAGCATGGGCACCTCCCATCACATCAAAAACAGTTCCGGGTAGTACCCGAAACCTCGTGAAAAGGGCGAAACCTTCTTTCGTAAACAAGGCCATGGAATCCACCACATCTTCGTCCCAATGCACCATCAAGACCTCATCTCCTACCTGCACAACCCTCTTGCAATACCATTTGTAATTGGTTCTCATGAACAAACTCACAGTCGTCTTCTTCGCGTCAAACTTTTGTACAACAGCCAGAATTCGACTATCTGCGCTCCAGCTAAGCATTAACGGAGGAGCAACAAAAGGAAGATCAAAATCACTCCGAAGATGACGCAAGCCGTTTCGCTCAAAAAAGATAAGACGACCATCGCCAATCGACAAACATATGAACCCGCCTATCCTCGGCTCCCAAGCGACTGCCAAATGACCACCTTTGATATTGGCAATCGAATCTATATCAAGCGTCTTCACGGTCGCACACTCCCGATCTACTACTACCCCCCTGAGTTGGTGGTTTTTTCCTTCCAATGCTACAACAAAGAATTCGCCATCCCCACGCCACGAAACTCGAGCGTTGATTGCTGGTACTTCTGCGTGTGGAATTTCTGCCCTCACGTCAAGCGTAGCATCAAGAACGAGAGTCTTCACTGGTGAAACGACAACAACCAAATTGCCATCTGGACTGGACACAGCATCAAGGACGCCTGAACAAGCAGGGTTCTCCTCATCAACAACCTCACCGACTGGATGCACCAGGCCATTTAAAGTGTCAAATGTAAAAAGCTCGCCATCTCGAGTGACAATAAGGAGCGATTCGCCGAGAATGCATACAGACTTCGGATTTGAAGATAACGCAGTTGATATAGGTGTCTCTGTCACAATTGAAGAGGAAGGTGGGAGAGAGACTGCATGCAGGGAAAGTGTGTGGTCAGCCGATGGCACGGCGAAGTAAAGCTGACGCAAACCGGACGGAGCTTCGAAAACAGTGAGCACGGAGTGCGAGGAGGATGGATGGGCAAACCGGAGGTGTGAAACGGAATGAATATCAAGATTCTGCATTTCTCAAAGACATTGAAGGGCGAAGAATGGCCCTGTTAATCTATACAAAGAAGTCGCGGAAGATGGCGAGCACGCCGACCGGGTACACTTCAAAATGGCCTTCTTGGCAGTGATCGAGGCATGTTAGTATCCTTTGGTTCTACAGTACCGTACATGATTCAGTAACCGTGCAATAAGGCAAGGCTACCAGTAACCGCAGCCTCCTGGTCCCAGGAGATGAGTTGACACGTGTAGGCAACGTCCTGAGACGGACAGAACGAATAGCTACTTCCATAAAAAGTGCTGCTGCACCAAGTTGTTCAGTGAAGAGGTTTTTTATTCTCGCCTTAAATCGTTCTATCCTCGAAACCGCCGGGCTCCGTCTACCTCTTGTTTAGGAGTCTCATCTTCGAAAACTGAAATCTCGACATCTTCCTTTGCACAACAATTTATCAAAAAGCGATTGTACAGCGCGCAGTAAACTGCATGATTTCATTTTTAAAGAGTTCTCATAAAAACCAGAAGCGGATGTCTCCTAATCAACTCCTAATGGGATTCGGGGACCGCTAAGCCCTCAAACAAAATTCATGCTGCCTCGCTTCTGAAGACCTTAACTCTTATATTAATGAAACGTGTTTCAGACTTATGTGTTCAAGCTGTATATTACCCAGAGGCAACCTAATGGTCTTGAAGTTCCGTATTAGGCGAGGAATTATTAGACCAGTTCCTGACTAGACCAGGAATATATCTGCTTACAATCCATCCTGTGGCCACCGTTCTAAGACACAGTCTCGAATATGAAGACGTACACTAAATGGAGACTGTGAGAGACTAGATGTGCGAGAGAATTCCGTTCGGGGGTTTCAAGAGTGAAGTCTGCGAGATATAAAGCGATTGACATTGATGTATCTGGCACCAAATTTGACACACACCACCGTGCACAGATACAGCTGTCATGCTGTGGGGGGCTGTCGTGAGGGACTGTTGCGCGGAATCGAATACAAAGAAATGGTTGCATAAAACTTCTTGACAACTATGTGTTTACTCTGTGGTCGGAGAACTAGCATATCTAACGTCACTCTTTCGGTCGCCTATAAATGGGGTGGGTTTTGTGAAAAGCGGTTGCGCCGACTGAGGTGCACGAACCGGGACGGTTTCCGGGGGACTAACAACTTGTTGTTCCGGTGGGGCAGCAGGGCTGATATGAGGTGCCAGGTGGCACCTTGGATGAGAATTGTCATGGCCTGCTGTGTTCGCTTTTTCTGGAGATTTTGCTCTCGACTGCTTCCCTACCCCATGCGTCTCACGAATTCTTGCAGCGAGTAATTGATCATTCAGATGCCAGGCTGCGCGACTATCGCCGCTGCGCTTTTCATTGGTTGCAAGAACTCTGATGGCCCGTACAACTTCTATTTTCGGGGGCACTGGTAAGCCCTGCGAACGTCTCCGCTCGCAAAACTCAAACACGAGGTTATCACGTGACGTTTTGGAGGTGCCAGTCACTAACACAACAGCAAGATCGTGTTTCGCACCTTCATCAAGCGATGTCCGGGGGATGCGAATCGGGGCGGGCTTGGGCATTGAGGTTTCGTGAAGGAAATCGGTGACATGGGTGATGTACGGGTTGAACATGCGAATTCTCGGCGCACCCTCAATAGAAGAAACAGCGTAGCAGTCAAGGGGAGACTGCTCGCCTGCTTTCGGTAATGACACACCCTGGATTACAATGGAAGATTTGAATTTGCGATGCCGCCGTCTCTTCTTTCGAAGATTCTCATTAGACGCGTCCTTTGAGGCGTTCACCCTCTTGTTGCCGGTACCCGACGTTGTGATAGTTAATCCGACCATCTCCGTAGGTGCATCGCCATCAGTAATTGGACCGGTCTGAGTCACTAGAGATGACGGAAGGCTGACCTCATGCCCAGGCTTCTTCCCGTCATGTCCTTCGCCAGCTGCCTCGCCATCGCAGCTGCTATCATTGTCGTCATCATCATCCTCGTCAGCATCGCCGTCATCGAGGAAGTCATCGTCCTCTTCTTCATCACTCCCGTACAATTTGCGCAGCTCAGCGTCTTCGTCGGCCCTTTCTTTGTCGACCTCAATGTCTAATAAGTCTTCTACATCTTCCTCTTCTTCCCACTCTTCTCCGCTGTCGTATGCATAGTCCAGGTCCGGTTCCTTGAGGATAGGCCGTCTCGGACCAACCTTTGTTGCCTTCCGCGGGTCCACTCCGAAAAATGCTGGCCGATGGTTACCATGAAACTGCAACAACTTGATCGTCCCCTTCTTTCCGCGTCCTCTAACATCTGCTCGTCTTCTCGTAAATCTTGGCATGCGATCATCGAGATGAGTGGTACGATGCGCGCGGTATTCTCGCAAGACCTTGTGAATCCTGCCTTCCGCCATTTTCCGCCGCTGTGCGCAAAGGTGCATATGCTGCCTAAACGCGCCATCCGAGGATGCCACTAACTCTTTCTCGGAATTACTCGTGGCAGTGAACCTCTCGTCCATTCTTGAACGGTCTGGGGCTTCCATTTCCGATTGCAACCACCAGGACAGGGTCATTGCGTCCTTATCTCCGTTTGCAGGAACTGCGCCGAGATGTTCGGTCGAAGTACTCCCTGTTCCATCCGGAAACACATGAACGTTGCAAACGCTTGGAACAACTGCAGCCGCAGCGGAAGAGACCTTGGAGTCTGAGATGACACGGTCGATCGCCTTTTGCTTCACAAACCTCTTCATAAACATGGCCTCCGCAGATGCCTCCTTCCTTCGCTTGCGCTCAGTTGACTTTCTCAACTTTTGTACTCGCTGTTTCTGAACCTTCTCCAATTTCTTCTCAAGTTTCGCTCTGGCATTTGCAGCACTTCTTTTCTCTTTGTCTTCCTTTTCCTTGATCTTTTGTTCCTCCCTGGCGTGGGCAGCATCGGCCTTTTCTAAAGCGAGTTTCGCTTTCTCCAAACTGCTTGCGGTAGGCTTTCGCCCACGTCCTTCCAGACCCGATAGGATTTTCACACATCGTTCTACACGATTACGGTATCGATGCAATCTTCGACGAACAATGAACAACCTTTCTGACAGCTCAACCGGAAGAAAGGCAGGTTCAGAATCCCACACACGAACACGAACGGAATTTACGGCGGAGTCATGCAGAAATGCAGAATCGGACAACTCGAGCTGTGCAGCAAGCGATGGTGTCTTCCACCCATCCGCGGAACATGCTTGCGACAAGCGAAAGGCTACCCACAGCGCCGATGAGTCCGGCACGCCATACGACACAAACGTGCCCATCCCACCAACATCATAGGCTTCCTTCCATGCTGGATCTCTGCTGCTCTCCCGCGCAACTACTTCCTGCAACACCGAATAGGGCAGGCCTTGTAAATCGACAGCGACAGTCCCCTTCGCACCTTTGGCAGCCTTGTCCAGTATGAAAGGTGCAGGCGGAACCAAGGAAGAAACGAGAGCGTTTGCTTCTCGCAACATGGTAGAGAGGCGGGTCCAGTACGTGGCAGCCATAGGGGAGGGGTTGGTTGGCACAGGTGGTATAGTTGGCGCAGGCAGTAGAGGGCGCGAAGAGCGGGGGCGAGCAAATGAGGCCATTTGTGCTTGTGTTTGCGGAGCAGCGTCGGATGGAGTTGTTGTAATCGCTGCGGTTATCGGCACTGCGGCAGAGCGCTGTGGTGCGTTTGCCTGCGGAATCGCAGTGGTTGCGCTTGGTTGGGGAGGATCCGGGGCGCAAGTGGCCGTCACCGGATATGTAATGAACGGCTGCATGTTGTGGTGGTTTTTGGCGATGATGGTGTGAGACAGTTTGAGATGATCGACGAAGACAGTAGGGCACGGTTTCCCGACAAACTTTGCCGTTGGGAAGGTGCCGGCGATGGGTTGCGGAGGGGTTGGTGCGGACGCCACAGCATGTGGGGGCAGGGCGCCGCAGAGGACTGTATGGCCAGTTTCGGATTTGGCGCCACCAAATGTGTTTTGGCGGGAGAAAATGAAATACAGGGGGGGGTCGCTCAATAGTGCCTACTTTAGTAGTGCTTCCCTCTATATAGTGCTAGGGCTCACCCTCTGGCACAGGTTATCATAAGCTCACACGTGTATCATCCGGCATGGTTCAGTACTCAAAGGATGAAGTTATTTAGTTGTGTTATACAGGCTTTGGCGTGATTGTGTTAGCAGTGTGCTTTGTCCCCAAATATGTGTATTTGAGCCTCCTTTATATAGTGCCATCCCCCCAATAGTGCCATAGCTAGAAGTATGTCACGCTATAGCACTATATCGTAGGAGGCACTGTACATCTCTTGGCGATGGTTTATTTATTTGGGTCAAAGTGTAGATTTTAGGGCGACACCCGGCCAAAGTGAAATCTACGTGGGGCGATTTCAATGCGGTGGGGGTTTTTATAGGGCGACACTACTAAAAAGTGCTTTGCTAGTAGGGTGATTTTGGTCCATGGTGTCCTTTTCAGGGGGTGACAATGCACGTTTTCTAGGGTGACAGAAAAAAGATCGTAAAGTCACCTCCGACAAACTCATATTCGGGGATGTCACCCCATAAAAACGTATACCATCGTGGCATTTCGGCAGAGACCTAAATGTTAGAAAAGTCGCCCTAGAAATGCATGATTGTTTTAATGTCACCCCTATAAAAGCACGGCAACGCACGGTTTCGCGCTGGATAAAGCGCTCTCAAAACTGAAACAATATAGTGTGGCTATAGAGGCCGCCCAGTGCCCACCACAGTGGCATACGGTGACGCGCGGTAACGCGGCGTACGTTCTGCCTTCTGAACCCGCCATTTTTCGGCGTCTACGTTCCCCAGCCCCCCCCCCGCACATCTCGCCGCAATGCCCTCACCCGTCTTCTTCATCGCCTTGCTCACCCTGCCTCTAGCACGGTGCACCGCGGCCGCGTCTCCAAGTGACCCGGACCCCGCACCAAAGAGCCCGGCGCCCATCTCACGCGTGTCCATTAAGAACGGAAGTTTGTGCAGATCTCCGGGGAGGTGCAACATTCCTAGTATTCTTGGACACCATGAGCTGGGCGATTGACAGGGTGATGATTGGTGATGGCCGACAAGGGGCAAGCGGCCACAAAACGCAAGACGGCGTTTTGTACGCTGCCGCCGGATTGACAGGCGGTGACGAAAGTTTCTGGCCTATCGATGCCAATTCGATTACACTATCCCTTCACACGATGCAGGCTCTATTAAACGCTATAGATGATGGTACCAACGACTTGCCGCGCAAGAGAAAGTTTTTGCAAGAGATGTTCCGTCGACTGTATGCGTGGATGATGGCCCATCGCGGTGTGCCGATACTCATCGGTGGTATTGGGGCACGCGGTCAAATCACTGGATCAAGAAGGTTTCAGGTGCACCAGTATGGCCCGAACCTCGTGCGCAGCAACGACGATTCATGCGTGTCGGCTGCGCTGTCCAACGGCACTTGTGCGCTATATGGTACCACAGGAGGAACAAGCGTCGACAAGTACCTTCGGAAGCATCCGATGAAGATCAAAACACTCAAGCAACTCTTTTCTCTGGTTCACCAAATTCCCGCTCAACTATCAGTGCGCCGAGTTCCTAAAGCTGTGAAGAAGGCGTTCGATGCAAATCCTTTCAAGTGGCTTGCGCACCATAATCAAGGCGTGTGGATAGTCCGAATAGTGGAACACGGAATTGTAGATCATTGCGTTGCGCTGGACTGCAACCGTGGTATTGTCCATGATAGCGCTTCAAGGTATCCGTTCGCATTAACCGAAGATGTGCTTCGTCTCCTTGGCGGAGATGAAGCAAAAAATTTGCGCGTGGCTGAAGTGAGGGAGCTAGTTAAAGTCCCTGTCAATTCCAAGAAGCCCTCACGCTGCTCGTGTTCATCCCCCGCCCCTCCCGCTCCTTCTTCGCCAGCTTGAAGTACTCGGGCGTCGAGCAGGGGAGGCTACATGCGTGGGTGCGCAAGTTGGAAGAGAGGGAGAGAAGGGTCGGCCACGCGGAGGAAGCAGGGAAGGACCGCGTTGCCGAACGAGTTGCTACTGTCGCGAGGAGGGAATCGAAACAGGGCGCGCCAGTCCTTCTCTTTTGTATCGGCTTCAACGATCGCAGGGGCTAGCGCAGCAGATGAGAATCAGCGAAATTTAAGTTCTTTGAATGGAAGCCGGGTGAGGGCCTCCGTATCCCATCGGAACACCAAAGCGCTGGGAGTTACCGACAGCGAAATCGGCACCTATCTAGCCGAGTGACTTAAGAGTTGTGAGAGCGAGAAGATCAGTGGCCATGACAACCTTGGCACCAGCAGATTTGCTTGCCGCGATGAATGGTTCGTAGTCATCAATGGATCCATCAGTGGCCGGGTATTGGATTAAGGTACCGCAAAGGTCCTTGTTCGCAGCGACGTCATATGTCTTGTGGTCACCGACAATGACCTCCACACCAAATCCTTCGGCACGAGTCTTGACCAGATCGATGGTTTGAGGGTGAACGAGCTCACTGACGAAGAAAGACTTCTTCTTTCTACGGGCGATGTTGAAGCACATAGACATGGCTTCCGCGGCGGCCGTGGCCTCATCGAGGAGAGAGGCGTTCGCAACTGGAAGACCAGTGATGTCGGCCACCATAGTTTGATAGTTGAGCAGGGACTCAAGCCGGCCCTGGGCAATCTCTGCTTGGTACGGTGTGTATTGGGTGTGCCATCCAGGGTTCTCCAAAATATTGCGGAGGAGGACATGTGGGGTGAGAGTGCCATGGTAGCCCATGCCGATATGGTTCTGGTAAAGCTTGTTTTTGCTAGCCATTGCCTTGAGTTTGGCTAAAGCCTCGGTCTCGGAAAGGGCCGGGCCTACCTCTAAGTCGCGATTGTTGCGAATGGAAGACGGAACAGTCTGGTCGATGAGCTGATTGATGTCCTGCAAGCCGAGGAACGCAAGCATTTCTGACACGTCCCTCGAGGTGTTGTTATGCCTTTTCGCGAAGGAGTCCGTGGCGCTGAAGAGCTCCGGGACAGCGGAGAAGGTGCGAGCGTATTGGGACAAGTTGGAAAAGGACGAACGCGTCGGGACGGATCGCGAGAAGAATGACGAGGCGTAGGAGGAAGACGCCGGAACCGAGTTGGCAAAGCTAGATACCCTAGGGGCGACAAGGAGCCCGGCGCGACGCCTGACGGAGGCGAGGGAGCGGAGGGCGGCCATTGGGTTCTATCGTTGTTCGGGGGAACTCGAAACAATAGAGGATGGTTGGGACAAGAGAGAAGCGGCCTTGGTCTTCGAAGAGAGGGTTCGTTTCGAGACGAGGGTAAAGTGAAGACCAATGACGATTCTGCGGAGTCAAAAGGGACAAGGATGGGCAGAGGGATGACTTAAACCTTATTTAGATGTTTGTGCTGAGAAAAGATGGGAAAAAGTCGAGGTGCGGTGGTCGAGGGAGGTCCGAATCATGAGGCTGAAAACGGCAAGGGAGCCACTGTTTGGCTCTTTGTGTATCTCCACGGCACACTGACAGGCGCATGCGCTTCGGCAGCGGAAGGGGGATATTTGATGGGCGTTGAGTGGCGATGCAACCTGAGCCGCGAATGGCGGTAGACTGGCGTACACGAATCTCACGCTGCGCCCCAGGTGAGCAATATGAGCCGGTCGTTTGGACGTGGCCCGCCGCCACATTGTTCATGGCCAAACCATTGGCTGTTCTGAGTAGTTCACGGGACAGTGCCGATTGGATTTTCGATCTTTTGTATGCGCGGATTTTCGGGGGCAGGAGCTTGAAACGCGCGTGTGGCAAGGGAGAGTGAGGTTTTCGGCTCTGCTCCCGCCACTTGTTGCTTCTTGTTGGTCAAACTCGCCCTTGGCCATGTGCTCGTTCTTCTTCATCTCCTTGAAGGCCTCACGGACCTTTTCCTTGCACAGGTCTGCGTACGGGATGCCGCCCATCTGCATGACGATGTGCGGCTCGATGGGCGGGGAGTCATCCAGCTCGTAGGTGGCGGTGGGCTTCTGGACCGGCTTGATGTCGATGGGCAGCGGCGGGCGGCGGTCCGTCGGGTGCATGGGCTGCGGCGGGAAGGAGTGGGCGGAGACGACAGGGTGGCGGGCGTATTGCTGGGCGTGCGGGTCATGGGAGAGGTGGTGCACTCGTATTGTTGATAGTGTAGGTTTCCCTTTCTTGTCTCTGGTGCGGCTGAAATGCAGCCGGAGCGATTCTTTCTGTCACTGTTTCATAGCCTTTTTCATCTAGCGATGTGGCGCTCACTCCGACGACAGTGCAGGACTCATGAGTAATGTAGCTGCCTGGTTTGCGTATTAAAATGTTCTTGGAACAACCAAATACTTCTGCGGACATCACAGCCTGCCCTCTGCAGTCCGGATCCTCATTCATTGTCCAGCAAGGTCACCATATGGGAATCACTCCTATTGGCCTAGTGTCATGGTCAGAACGCATTCCGCCAATCAACAGGTGTCGAAGGTGGCCATTGTATCTCTCGGCAAGCTGTCCTCGTCATTATCCTGTCCCTACGAAGTACTGTATTTGCAGCGAAACTGATAATTCCACGTCGTTCGCTGATGCGCCGTGGATATCGCTCATATGGCTCGACCGTATGACATGTATATACGGGTTCTGTGAAGAGACTTTACATTATTGAGGAACTCTTCCTCGCTTGCTTCCGCTCAAACGGCGTCCTCCATCGCTTGGATGCACATGCTTAACAAGACATCGAAGCTGTTAAACTTGCATGGTATCAGACTTGTACAGGCTCCCATTTACACAATCTATGATGAACAATTTGGAAAAGGAAGAAAGTCTATCTGTCCACATATACTTGGGACGGCGACACCCCGGTACCGTCACCTACTGGTAGGCCACCACTCCCATCGACTGGGACATTGCTCATGTGATCAAACGCTGTTGCAGTTGTATTGACCAACACCCCAACGCCCCTGTCATCTCTGAACGAATTCTCGGCGAAACGGACGCCTGCGCCCTCATCATGAGCTACGAAAGAATCGGGAGGAAGTTCGTGCTAAGATGACCAGAGATGCGATGCCGTTTAGCAAGCAAGAGGCAAGTACTGATATGTTCAAGTGCGGAAAATGCAAGCAAAGAAAATGTACTTATTACCAGATGCAGACCCGGTCCGCAGATAAACCATTAACGACCTTTGTCTCATGCGTACATTGCGGTAATCATGGGAGGTTTTGAGCTTTCACTTCTCGGTCCAAACAACCCATCCGCTACCCCTTCTTCCCCTCATACCCTCCATTCCACCGCTTCAGTACAAAAGTTGAGAGAGCTTCGGTGAAATTGAGACTACTTGTACGAGTAGATAGGACGGGTGACAAAACATGTATCCCTGTAAACTTTGGCTTTTCTCAACAATCAGCGTGCTACGGAGCAGCTCTCAAAACTAGTGTACAACAACAACGATATGTGACGTAAATGTAGGCCTCAAAGCTCTGGTAAACACTCGGACATTGCACAAATGGCATGTATGGCGCATTATCTGCAAAAATTGAGCAATTCGTATGAAACTACTGGTCCTCCAGAAACAGTGTTTCTGGCCGGCATGAGTGTCTCATTTGTAGGGCGTCCGCAGCGCAGATATTCTTTTCAAATATCCTGCGCCTCGGCCTGCGCCTCGACCACTTTCTCCGAGAGTCACCCCACAAAAATCCATCCTCCGGAAGTATCCCTCGCACCGCAGCTCGCTTTTCACTGTCACCCTCTGTTCTTTCCCCTTTTTCTCTGCCATATTTTGGCGGGATAATGTGATCTTTTCCGCCAGACGCCAGAAAGGCCCTGCATCACTTTGGGACAATCATCATCAACGAAACGCCCGTAATTGACGTCTTTTGTTGCGCTCATCCCGGAGATACGGCGGACGAAAGTGACGAGCCCACTTTGCGCAATATACAAAAGCGTTTCAAGAAGCTCTCTTTTCTTGTTCATCCGGACAGATGTGTGTCGGATCGCTCCTCCGCGAATAAAGCTATGCAAAAGCTCACTCGCGCAAAAGAACAAGCTGAGAGAGACATTCGTTTTGATGAGATGGAAAACGGGGAAGATGCTTCAAATTTGGTTCCCGCAACACTACTTTTTACACTCATTCCAACCTCGAAGGAGAAACTACTCGAACTCATGTTAAGGGAGGAAAGGGAGAATATTCGAAGAAAGGTCATGGCTGAGGAGGAGGAAATGTCTTCTCAAGCGGAAAAAGGCGAGGATAGGAGCAAAGAAACGGACAAAAGTGAAGAAAGGGAAAAGAGGGAGGGGCGTCGCAATCGTGAAGAAAGGATGCAAGAAGAAAGAGCTCAGGATTTGAGACGTAAAAGGGAGCAGGGGCTAGAGGAGGAGAGAGTACGTGCGAAGAGGGAGGAAGCGGAGAGAGAAAAAGAGCAGGCATTGGAGGAAGAGAGGGAAAGAAAAGGCTCAGCGGAAAGTGAATGGGAACATCAGCGGAGGGAGAAGGAAATGAGACAAGAATGGGAAACGGAAGACGAAGACATATGTCAGGTGGAAAAGCCTGAGACGATTACGCAAAGGCGGGAACGGATGGCTAGGGAGCGCAGAGAGAAGAGAATGTCTTATCAGGAACGAGCACGTATGGATAATGAGGCGCGGAAACGAGAAGAGAGGCAGAGGAGGGAAAGAAGGGATCGTCATGAATCAAGGAGCCAAGGAGGGGCTCGGAATAATTCCCCCAGGATCCATACATCTTCGTTTGACGGAACCGATTTTATGACCGATGTCCTGGGTAGAGAGTTTGAATCTAAAATGGGTCACGGCCCAGATGGTGAGGAAGCGGAGTTCGTTGGGGCGCCTGACGATGATTGGGATAGAGAGGGGGGTGACGGGGTGAACTCGGATGAGGAAGAGGACGATGAGGATGTTGATGCCGAAGAAGAAAGTTCGATGGAAGATGAAGCAGATTCCTCTCGTTCCCCTCGCCCGGAATGTATTCACGACGATGACTTTGATTTCGGAGCGTACATAGCCGTCACGCCTGAAGACACCAGCAGCAATGGAGAAGCTTGTGATGCAGCAGCTGCGGCTGAAAGGGTGTTGCCAGTTGACCTCAGAACTTTGTCTGAAGACGAACAGAAGAAACGGCGAGCGGAACAAAAGAGAGCTTCAAAAAAGAGAAGTCAGCGGAAGGCAATGGCGGAAATAGCGGCGGATAGAGTAGCAGAGATGACGTGGGTTCCCCGGCGATGCGTCCCGTATACCCCTGAGGTTGGGATTCAGCTTTCCGGAAGATGGCGCTGCGAGCAGCTCATTCGAGCATATACTGCGAATTTGGGTGTGCCGGAGGGAGTGAATGTGGTGAAAAACTTCGAAATGGTGCGTATGGACTGTCGACGAAAGCATTGTGCCGCAACTCTCACTTTTAATCGGCAACCGAAATCGGGATTGTGGAAGTTGAATCGGTTCCAAGAGCACGAAAACCAGTGCTATGGGCAGTCAGTCGACAGAAAGTCCTGTCAAATTAGACCGGCTTATACCGCTGAGCAGACCGCACGGGCGCTTCGTGATGAGTTCGCCTTGAACCCTGACATGCCCACCAGCGTCCTAGCGTCCATTTTAAGGGCGAAGTCAATTTACCGTCGACAACCAGCAAACTCACACATTCGCGCTGTGAGGCGCGAGCTGAACAGATACATCTCAGCTGCTCGAGCCGTTGACATGGCTGCCCTGGAAGGATACTCTGATCTGTTGAGGGAATTGGGGCACAGGGTGGACATTTTCATCTTGTCCGGTACGGAAATGAAGGCGCAGCGCATCAAGGCTGCACGATTCATATACAAACAACAGCAAAAACTTTCATACTCTGAAAAACTAAGATCCCTACAATCCGGGTTTAATGTAGAGGATGTGGACGTCTCGGATATTGCGGATGAGGGTAAATATTATGGCGGGTTCCTCTTCGTCCCGATGGTTGCAGAAGCTTTCTGTAGAAAGGGCAGGATGACATGCGCAGCGGATGCCGCTCATTGCGAGAGTTTGGGCCGCCGTTCTTACGGAACCACATTTGAAGTGTTCGGATACGACACTAACCATCAACTCTGCCCCTTGGTGTTCGCCCATTTCGTGGGAGCTGAGGGAATGGACACGTGGGAGAAAGTTTTTGCTGCCGCCGCGGATATCCCAGGGTTTGATGTACCTACGAGGACGACAATTGTCGACCAGGAGAAATCTATCGACTCAGCGTACAAGCGGTGCATGCAGCACGCGAAGTTGTTCCTGGACCCACTGCATGTCCGAAAAAATCTCGCTACAGCACTGGGTGCGGGAAAGGTTGTTGGTGTGCGCATGTACGATAAAGCGCTTCGAAACCCAAGCAAGGATGAGGTTATTCAAGCCAAAAAAGACTTCCCGATGAAGATGTCAGATTACCTTAATAGGTTTGATGACAGTGAGCTGTACAGAGCATGCTCGATGTTGCAAGATCTAATCACGACATCTCAAGGAGCTGAAAGTGGTATGTCCGCCGCCCTGCGAAACCACATCAGGACAGTGGAGCCTCAAAAGATGCTGGAGAAAGTTGTGTCGACACAGCGAACTGCCTTTTTGAAGCGGCAAGCAACTGCAATGAACTGCAAGAGTCCCGTACCACCTCACATTGAACAACGTCTTGCGCTACTCATTCAGAGATCAAGAGTTTATAAGGAGTCTGTTAGGTTTGTAGAGGGAACGGGGCAAATGGAGGCGACGGTACGAAGCGTGGTGGACGGAACGCGTTTGAGGCATGTAGTCATGCGTTCAGAGCCAAACACGCCCCCTTCATGCTGCATGCATTCACGAGATGGTTCCCGTTTTCCTTGCTATCACGGAACGGCTGTCATATGTGAGAAGTACGGATCTAATAATTTGTATAAGCACGTTGCGCGACGACATTTGACGAAAGCATGGAAAGAGAATTACTACAGCTTGTGTTACTCAATGCCGGCGCAATACTCTGTCGACAAAGTTATCAAACAAGCGAAACGGTTAGTAGCTTTTGGTCAGAACTTAAGAATTCCCAAAGCTATCCCTCCTCCTCGTGGGAGGCCAGTGAAAAACGCGGGAAAACGTAAGAAGAGCTGGTATGAGAACGGACCTGCGCCATCAAAGAGGAAGTATACTTGCTCTCTTTGTCGTTCTGAGACGCATACTGTCACTGATTGTGCACTGAGACAGCTTTATGGGGATGAAAACACTAGGTAAACATGCTTCCGTGGTATGGAAAATACGGAAAATACTGTATGTAATTGTATGTAGATAGAGTGGGTAGAAGTTGCCGGTGTTTCGCATATGAAGTCACCCTATATTTCCAACTGAAATCACATCAATCTCAGAAAACGATCCAATGTCGCCCTATAGACACAGACAAAGATCGGCATGTTTCAACATGTCGTTTTCTTAGGGCGACGTCACCCTCGGAATTGGATGAATGAGGAACGTCACCCTTCAATGCCACCTCAATTGGGGTAGTCGCCCCCAAAACACCCCCAGGGCTAGAACTTCACCTCCCCAAGGGCATCAAAAGCCGCACCTGTCACCCCAAGATCCGCAAATGGCCCTTATTTTTATATCAGGGACAAACAACCTCGGTCACCATCGCTATGAGAATGATCAACATAGGTTTTGGCACAAACCCGGACCCCCAGCGTTCTGGTGATGCCGCTGTAATGATTACTGTAGATAGGAAGATGAACTAGACATCTGTATATGTTAGTACCTGAATAAACGCTGGCGGAGAGTGACCCCACCGCCAACAAAATTTCAGGTGCTTGCTTGCTTAATCACGAGCCCATTTATTTCCACCGCACACTCTCAAGTCGCTCTTCTCGAGTGACTTCATCTCCGTTTGTTCCAAATCCTCCTCCTGCCCCATGTCTCATCACAAACTCCGCCCCATCTGCATGCACGCCCCGGCCGAAAAGGCCGGGGCGAAAGAGCTTCACACCTGAGAGAAGCGCACACACCTCAGCCACGGTTTTGAAAACGGACGAATGTATACACACGCTCCGATGTTCCCTACTGTCGACACACCTTCCATTGCCACAGCTACTTAGCACACACAAGTGTCAAGGTACCCCCAAGAATGAACGCTTCGAGCCTTTTCTGGCAGCTCTTCGTCGTACAGCCTTTGTCCTTGTGTTCTCTTTCCTTTCTCAATTTATCGCTGTGGCGGTACCGCTACTTCGTTCTTTCAAGTATCACGGAACATCCTTCGCATGTCGAGCGGTGACAGCCCCTCGTAGTTTGGCAAGTCGGAGCAGCTTGACATTTGTTGTACATAATTATCCTTCACCATCACGAGAGGCGACAAGCTTGTCATCTACCCGCACCCCGTCTCAGGTATCGTTCATTCCGCCGAAGACGAGCGCAACCGATCGTGAAGCGGGCGCCAAACTTGTCAGGCGTAGTCTGGTCAGTGTCGCAGCTGTGATGTTCGTCATTTGTGCAGCGCTCGCCGCCGCAGAGACGGCGATTACTAGTTTATGGCCGTGGAAAATTCGTGAACTGGCTGTCAAAGAAGGGGGATCCTCTCCCGTTGCAGTCCTTGAATCCGACCTCACCCGTTTTCTCACGACAATACTTGTGACTACAAGCGCCACTGTGTTATCTACAGCCGTAGCCACTGAAGTTGCTGGTGATTTTTTCGGTCCAGCAGCCGTAGGGTATGTCACTGCGGGCATGACTGTGTTTTTCTGTTCTTCGGTGAAATATTACCGAATACTATTGCCGTTCATGCACCAGCGAAGGTCGCGCGAGTTATGGTCCCTGTCATCAATACGCTTTCTATTATCGTTTATCCTGTTGGAAAACTTTTAACATGGTTGTCGACGCAAATACTACGCGCATTTAAACTACACATGGAGAACGATGCAAAGGTAAGTGAAGTGGAGCTGCGCTTGATTATTGCTGGAGCTGGTAGCTCAAGCAGTATCGAGAAGTACGAGTCTCAGATCATTCACAACGTGCACGACTTGGAGGAGACCGATTTCCGAAATGTCATGTGCCCCATAGTTGACGTCGTTGCGTTACCGGTTACCAGAACTTTGACTGAGCTGCTGGAATTAGAGTCTGAATCTCAGTACTCACGGATGCCTGTTTCCGAGGATACGATTGATAATATCGTGGGGGTGGCAATGCTAGAATCGCTGCTACACTACTTGCGAGAAGACGCATCCCTTTTACCCACGACCAAAGTGCACACGACCAAAGTGTCACGACCAAAGCGTACCAAATCTTGTCAGCGCTTCCGCGGTGAAGGTAGGAAACTGAATTCAAAAAGGCATCCTCGGTGTGCCTACAAAATCGCGTAAACATGTGACCGACATAGAACATTGAGTGGTTCACTCCCGGTATACGCGGCATGTGATGCAAAAGGCCTTCCATGTTGAGGTTGCCGACATGGCACTTGGGCTCGGGAAAGTCGGCAAAAGAGGCTTCTACTTTTCGCATTCGTTTCTTGCATCGCTGTGCAGAGGGCTTTCTAATATTCGAACGCTTTCTCTCATCATCATCGATGGTGTCTTCTGCCGGAGCTTGTCAGTGGCAGGCTGGAACGCGAGGAGGCGTATAAGATCGCGTCGGAGGAGGTCAGCGCCAAGTGGGCAGGGGTAGTCGCCAAGAATTGAGAGAAGGAGGTGTTGGACTTTACGAAGGGAAACGCGGAGACGGACAGGAGGAATGTGGGCGCTGTCGCGGAGGGCTTCAAGATGGTTATGGAGCATGAGAAGGAAATTCAGAGGATGCTTAGGGATGGGGGGCGTGGAGAGCGATATGCGTGAGGAATGAGGAGAAGCACTTTCCCGATCAGCTGAAAGTCGCTGGAGTGTCCAAGGAGGAGCTCCAGCAGCTCCTCCTTGGACAGTCCAGCGACGTAATGATGGAAGACTCTGACGACAGTGATTGTGAGAACTCTAGGTGTGGATAGCATGCGACAGAGGAGCAGCTTGACGCCGAGATAGAGCAAGTAAGGCATTCTCTGAATCAAGAAAATAAGGCAGGTTCGAGATCGAAGAAGAGAAAAGGAGTGATGGGAATGAAATTCATGCACATAGCGTCGCGCTGCGCGACCGCCAGTTCTACGCCCGCGTCGCGCGCTGTGTGCTCCACGTCCACCAGAAGCGGATCACGGCCGCCGAGTGGCACCCGGCCGGCGCCCACTTCGGCACGGGCGACAAGGCCGGCATCATGGCGTGTGGGGTGTCGGCGACGTCCGCCTCCGCGACCCCCTGCACACGTGCTGCTGGCCGCCGCCCGCAGCGCCGCCTACGTGCACCACTGCAACCTCACCACCTTCGCGTTCGTGCCCGCAAGGGACGAGTTGTACAGCTGCGCAGCGGACGGCGTCGTGCATAGGCTCGCGCAGGAGCTGGCCCCGAGCGCCGCACAGCAGGAGAAGCTGTAGGAGGGCGTCAGGGGCAAGGAGAAGGTGCTCAACATGAACCCAGAGGGATGGCATGGGCAGCGCAATTTTAAGATGGCGTACAGCTTGGCGGGCGACGGAAACGGGTTGTTCATCGGGGATAATGCTAGCCAATTGTAGCCCGTGGACTCGCAGGAGGGGGTGTGCTGGTGGATGCATAGGGGCAAGGTGACGTGCGCGGAAGTCAACGTCGCTGGGGAAATCTGATAGCGACGGCAAACAATGACCGGCGTGTGAGCGTGTGGGAGGCGCGGCGGATGGAGTGAGGCTTCGAGCTGGGGTGGTTCGAGCACGGGCGCGCGGTGAGCAGCGCGTACTTCTCGCCGAGTCTAAGCTGCTGAGCAAAACCATGGACAACCGGATCCGCGTGTGGGGCCGCGTCCACGGCTTCGTGGGTGACTTGAACGCACCCACGGATGTGTAGCCAGTCGAGATGATTCACTCGGACGACTTCCATCGAAACCTCAACGCGCTACGCGCAGTGTGGGACCCCAAGGACTGGCGCGACGTCCTGGTCATTTGCGGGCGGACGATGGTCCACGCGTAAGTGGATGAGGGCGGGGCGCGAGGTGCTGCTGCACCCTGTGGATGTGTTCGCCGCAAGCTCCGGGCACGTCGTGCACTCGCTCATTGACCCCACCGCCACGCTCATCTGCACCACCAACCGCTTCTCGCCGCTGGCCGACGGCGTGCTCACTGCCGCATCAGGCGACGTCGTGCTGTGGACGCCTCCGATAATAATGACAACAGACAGGGGAGGTATGGAAAAGAGACTCATTTACTTTGTGATAGAGCATGTGAATACATTTGTGAGGAAGACCCTACCCCTGGAGCTTTCCGACTTTGTGACTCTTGACGGTCACTCCTCACGAGAAGGATTCGAGTGGCTCGAGTTGTGCAAGCAAAAAAAGTGTGAAGTCGTTCAGTCTCCCTCAACCACGACTCACTTCTTGCAACCCTGCGACCAGGACATAAACAGTGCATTCAAAAAAGAGATGCGCAAATCCGGGACCTGCTTCATAAACAAACAACGCTCGACATGCGAAGTGTGCGTGTAAATCTGATGGTGGCGATGTTGGCTTACAGTGAAATCACGGTGGATAAGATTAAGTTAAGCTTCGAAAAGTCGGGGTTATGGCCAATGGCCTACTCTTTTCTTATCAGGTTTAAGAGACCAGCACCAGATGCGGTCACATGTGACCCAAAAAGTGGCAAAGTCGTTTCCCTAAATGTCATAAATAGAACCCGGAACCCGACAACCGGACTTTTCGCCAGCTCAAAAAAGCTTTAGAAGCTGCCAAAGACCCAACAACGGGACTCAGGGATGTGGAAATGCTTTTGCGCAAAAGCAGAAGTGTGAATAAAATACTTATGACAAGCACGCGTTTCTCGAACATAAAAGTTCGAACGCACGGCGTGAGAAAAGTGTGGAGTTACAAAAAGGTACACCTGCTCTGTACTTGACTTTGGACGATATAATCGAAAGCAGAAAGGAGAGAGACGTAAAACGTGCTGCTGAGAGGCATCTCAAAGCTGAGAAGAAGGAACAGCGGGACCGTAGTCGAGCCCAGATGCGATTTTCGAAGGAGAATCGCCGTACAAAGTCAGCAGCTGAACCAAATCCCCAGCCCCGCTGTATCCCCCACAGCCTGAACGTTTTTCGCCGACTTCTTGGGCGAGATTCGGAGCGGAAATGAGTAGTACACTCTCGACGCAAGCGTTCAATAAGGATTTGAGGGGTGAAGAGGAAGTTGTGGAATTTCTGTTATCGCTTTCCAGTACATAACTAAAATCACCAAATTGTCCCTTTTGCCATTTGAGCCCTTTTGGCACGTATCGGAAAATGTCGAATGGCTTCCAACAGGTTGTTTTTGCCATCGTATTTTTGTCGTGGACGGCACATGGACACCCGACTGGCTGTAGCGGACACTTTTTGGCTGCTTGAGATAGTGCCATCCAAAACTTGCGGGGCTCTGCCAAAAAAATTCCCAAATTGCCCCGGCCAGGAAGGGTACTGTACGTACAGTGCCTCCTACGATATAGTGCTATAGCGTGACATACCTCTAGCTATGGTACTATTGGGGGATGGCACTATATAAAAGAGTCTCAAATACATATATTTGGGGACAAAGCTTTCATCACGCGACGTGTACACGGGTACACGTGAGAGCTCTGGCTCCGACACCTCCAGAGCGAGTAGGATAAGAGGGGGTGCAATGTCCGCCCAGAGTAAAGGAAGTAGCCACGAGACTCAGTAACAACAGGTTATGGGCACCACAGCCTAAGAGCCGCTACCACTGCCCTCATCACGCTCACGTCAGTTGAGCTTCGCTCCTGAGTATATTGAGTTGAGCCTTGCTCCTTGTGTACGACCAAGCCTTCGGTCGATCATCGCTCCCGGATATCGATTAAAACCATTTCGCCTAACGACCCCTCTCCCTCTCCGCGATCTAAAAGACGCCACTACCGCACCACTGCTTACATTTGGTCCGATCTATATTCAAAAGCCAAGATAGCACAGCAAGAAGCAGAAGTCATCACGCCAACCAACATGTCCATTGTAGTATAACGACGGACGCGCGCGCGGGGAGATTATTAACAGTGCGGCCGTGCACGGTGGACACGTGGGCGGGTGTGCCCACGTGTAGGGAGCGCGCGCGTGCCGAGCGGTCGTAATCTGGCGTACGTGTACAGTAGTGCACGTGTCGGCCAAGCAGTAGTCTACCAGTATGACGCGTGTACGCTAGCACACGTGGCATCCGTGCGGTAGTCTGTAAGCAGCGCGTGTGTACAGTAGTACACACGTGTAGCTACAGCGTCCGCGCGGTAATTAGGAATTGAGGCGCTAGTTTTTTAATGGCGTACAGTACCTGGTACGCACTAGGCGGCAGGTACTGTATACTGGGACAGGTGTCCGAGGCGTCCCTCTGAGGGGTTAAGACCTGACACCCGTCCCCACCAGTAAACTGGGGCAAGCTCGCCCCCGTCCCTTTCGCGCCTATATACGTCCGTTTCGGTTGTCTATCGCGCGCGATGGCTTCTAACCCGTTACCGGTCGCTCCCGTTCACGCACCACGGGGCGACTGCGCGTAACCGGCCAGTGAGCCACTCCCTTTTCGCGAGCTCGTCCGATCGGTTACCGCGCGCCGCGCGTCTCGCGTCGCGAGCTCCCTCGGCTCATCCTCCGAGCTTCTCGCCCGCTAGGGTTTGAGGAGAGTTGTACCACATCCATCAACCCAGCTGAAACCCCCCCGCTTGGGCAAGGCCACGACACTACCCCCCAAGCCTCAACTGTAACGGTCAACTCAGCCGTCTACCAGTGGAAATTCACGGAAGAACTCCCCAAACTGACCGATCGCAACTTCATACAATGGAAGGCCGCACTAGAAGACATACTCACCGAACACGAATTGAACCCCATCATTACGCCAGGATTTACCATGCCGCCGGAATCCAGCACTAGGGACAACCGCTTCTACCACAAGGCATTCGCAAGCTGTCGCCGAATGATCAACGCTAGTATCGAAACTGAAATAAGCGACTTACTCCCCGCTACCTTGTACAGCGAAGCCCCGGCCAATATTGTCACGTACTTACAAGATCTCTTTCAAGTCTCCTCCCCCTCGCAACACGCAATCCTAGAAAAGGAGGCGCGCTCCATCAAGCTCATTGGCGACCTATCAATCAAAGACTATGTTCACAAGCATCGCGCCCATAGAGCAAGAATGATCGCCGCAGAATACCCCCACATTCAGCATGAATCGACTACTGTCAAATTCATGGCCGAAGGCTTGCGCGACAACCCCTCATTTTTCGATATGATACGTACTTTCAAAGCTGCTGGCTTCCCCGTTTCAATCTCAGCCCTTCATGACCGCCTCCTTGACATCGAAGACGAAAACGACAAAACCAACCTCATCCCACAACCTACCCCAATCCGACCGAACTATCACGGACTTGCCGAGAGGGGCCGCGGAGGAAGACCTGGATATCGCCGAGGACGTGGTCGCGGCCGCGGGAAGTACGGGCAACCCTGGCAACCCTACCGTCACGGACTCGCTAACCAGCTGAACCAAATCGCACAAGTCGGTAAACTGCTCACAGCATTCAATCACCCGCAAAACAAACCTATCCCACCCGCACGAAGACCTAACCGCCGCCCAACCCAAGCACACTCCGCCACTACAGCAGACCAACACGAGGAAAAGGAGCCCCTTCTTGATCTAGAAGCGCTTCAAGCACTTCGTGCGGCCGAGGAGGCAGATATGCAAGACATACAACAGGACAGCTCGGATCGTACGTATATCCTCGATTCCGGCGCAAACCCTTCCCATATCAACCACCCCATCACAGAAATGAAAACCCTAACCCACCTGCTCGAAACAATCACTGCAACCTCATCCTCCCGCGGCGCAACACATTCCGGAATTGCGAAGATCAAGACAACTAAGGGGTATTACTTATCCCTACCTGCAGTTGTCCACCCACTTGTCAAACCCAATCTGCTATCTGTCCACGACATCGCTGATCGATGGGGACACGTTGTTTTCTCGAAAAGCACAGCTCACATAGTTCACTCAAAAACACGCCAACCCGTTGTGATCGGCACCGCTCAATTTAGCAGAGGACCATATCAATTGGCACACCAGGCAACCCCCGTATTACTATCCTCCAGAACCACTCCCAGAAAAACCACAAGGAAGCCTAGACCCCCCTCCCCGTCTACTCCCATAGCCCAATCGCAATCAATGCGCAAGGCAATAAAAGCTATCCCACGCACAGCTCAATCCCTCGCCACGCGAGACAAAACCCACCCAAAACGCACACCACGACTTCCAAACAACTCCCCGCACCCTCCATCCAAGTCCGATGCCAAAACAGATGCATTTCACTTCTGTCATCTCGTGTTTAACCACGTAAACCTCCGCACACTACAAATCATGGCCCGGGAACAACTTATCCCACTCCCGGATATTCTGAAGACATCTCCACCAAAGCTTACATGCTCAGGTTGCGCCAACGGAAAACTTCGACCGCAACCACACAAAACTACAGTCCACCAATACGAAATCGGCATTGCACTTTCTTCAGACGTCTGTGGACCAATAGCGCCGAAATCAATACATGGCAACTCATATTTCGTTTCATTTATCGACACAAAATCTAAGTACGCTATACTGTACTTCATGGCCACCCGCAAGCAACTCATCCGTTACATCTCAAACGCTGTATCAATAACCGAGAACCAACACGGACGGCCCCCGCGCATATTCACCACCGACAATGCCGGAGAGTACCTCAGCAAGCAAGCAAACTTGTTCTACTCATCAAAAGGCATCAAGCTAACTCCATCCACGCCATATTCCCCACAGGAAAACGGAATCGCTGAACGTCTTAACTGTACATTGATGACAGCTGCACGAGCATCGCTATTTCACAGCAACCTACCCGATATTTATTGGGAAGACGCTGTTCGGGACGCCCTATTCAAGTACAATCTCACTCTACACCACACCACCCAACAGTTGCCCCATACCATGTGGTTTGGAATGGCCCCCACCCTCAACAAACTTTATACATTTGGACAGCTCGGATTCATACCGCACCTCGGCCCCAAGAAAAAGCCCACTTCTCGAGCTATACCAGTCAGATATATGTACGCCACCGACCTTACCCACATCGCCGTACAAAACCTTGCCACTCGGTCGTTCCAACGCGCACGAGCGGTGGACTTCCACCCCTATCAACATTACAGCGATCAGGTCCACACGCAAACCATGGCGTACAAGTCTCACGCCCCACACCCCGACCCACATAGGATCACACCACACCAGCCCCTCGTTCATTACCTCAAGCACGGCAGTACCCTTGTGGTATAACTACCTTCGTCCCGACCACTCGGAACGAGGGGGGTTAGAGGTAAGGGAGCGCGCGCCGCTGGGTAACCCACGCGAGCGCAAACCGTACGGAAGGACTCCAAAAGAGGGAAGGCTCACGTGGCCGGTGACGCGCAGCTGGTCGGTGGTGTTAGATCCGGACGGCCGGTCACGCGTTAGAAGCCTGAGACTTAGAGGTAAAACCGGACGGAGTTAGCAAAAAGCCGTAAAGGGAAGGGAGGCAAGTCTGCCTCCCGTTTACTGGAACGGTGCAGGTGCCCCCGGTCTTAACCCCTAAGTGGGACGCCAGGACACCTGTCCCGCTACAGTAGCTGTTACTTACTGTATACCAGCTACTGTGCTAAGTTGGCTAATTTGTGCCGTTAACTACTAATTACTAATTACTTACCGTTCGGATCCTACACGTGTAACCAGCGGGGTACCACTGTACTCCGCACCGGCCGTGTGCTGTAAATATAACTCCTTACAGTTCTTCTCGCGCTTACAGCCCATCGTACTGTATCCCGGGGCGGCAGCGGTGGTGCGATTGCTTTCGCGCCGTTGTACTACAACCCCGACGCCCAGGCGTGGAGCAAAGCCCACGACGCAGAGCTCAACAAGATTGACGAGACCAAAGTCATCCGATGGCTACCCAACTCGCAACTGCCACCCAAAACCAGCTTGATACCACTAAAAATGACATATACGTACAAACGATCACCAGCTGGCAATATTAACGAAAGAAAAGCACGCTGCGCAGTACGAGGCGATTTAATGAAGCCGGGTATCCATTACAACCCTGCCCACACAGCCTCATTCATGGCCGACAAATCACCGTAAGACTGCTCTTGGCCTTGAAAGCCACCGGAACACTTGTTGCTGAACATTTTGATATCAAATCAGCATATCTCCACGAGCCGTTTAAGTACGAAAAGCATGAGTTTGTACGCCAATATCCACGATTCGACGGTACCCTAGAACACAAAGGCTCAGGGGGAAGGCTAGCCCGAAACTTGTACGGCAACCCATCCGGCGGCTACTACTACGTCGAAGGAGCTTACCAGACTTGGATACACACAAAGGAACAACGACCCATGCCTATTTTTCCGCATAATCAACCCAAGGCCCTTCATCCTGATAGCCCTAGTCACAGACGATTTTTTATCAGTCTCCACATCACAAGCACTAATCACACAACTCTACACTGAACTGACGAAGAAATACGATGTCAAAAGACTTGGAACCCCTACGCAATATCTCGGAGGGACAATAGCTCACGGCAACGACGGATCTATACACATAAGCCAGCCAAATTACATTGACAGAATCCTAACGAATATGCGAATGCAAGACGCGAATGGACGCCGCACCCCTTATCCAGATGGCCAAAAGTGGCATGGACCTACAAGCGACGACAAGCCAGCCCCACAACTACGCGAAATATATCAAAGCATACTGGGGGAACTACGCTATGTCGCAGACTCCACTCGTCCCGATATCATCTTCGCCGTTAACAAACTGGCCGCGGCTATTCATTCACCAACGTGCAGACACTGGCTTTTACTTAAAGCCCTCGCTCGGTATCTCAAGACAACCAAACATGTCGGAATTCTTTACAAACCGGACAAAAAAGGGATAAAACTTTGGTGCTTTATACAAAAAAAGTCACCAACCAAACCACACACGGAAACTATAACGACATTCTCCGACGCAGACTTCTCCGGTGACATCTGCGATAGCAAATCAACCTCAGGGGCACTTCACTTGTTTAATAATTCCCCAATCGCATGGACCGCTACAAAACAAACCATGCAGGCTCTGTCCACGTGCGAGGCCGAATATATAGCAGCTACAAGCCCAGTACAAATGACCCAATGGCTACGCAGACTGCTCTCCGAAATCGCCCTACTTCCACCCTCTCCAACGCATTTATACTTGAATAATCAAGCAGCAATCGCGGTGGCAAACAACACTGCACCAACAAAACGCAGAATGTTCATAGACTTACGCCACCACTTCTTTCGCCAACACATGAAGAAGGGTAACATTCGAATCCTGCATGTCCCATCTTCCGCCATGCTAGCAGACATATGCACCAAACCCCTAAGCCCTGCAAAGTTTGAGACCCTCAAAGAAGCCCTTAACCTAGCGCCAAGCACGCAGCAAACACCAACGGCCGACCAGATCGCTACCACCACTTCAAAACAGGAGGCGTGTCATCACGCGCCCACTCCATGAGATGAAGCGATCGCGCAGATACAGTTGTTTCAAATGGCACGCGAATCTCCTCTTCCTTCCGCCAATGTCATCACGCTATCATCACGCGACGTGTACACGGGTACACGTGAGAGCCCTGGCTCCGACGCCGCCAGAGCGAGTAGGATAAGAGGGGGTGCAATGTCCGCCCAGAGTAAAGGAAGGAGCCACGAGACTCAGTAACAACAAAAGCACACTGCTAACACAATCACAACAAAGCCTGCATAACACAACATCCTTTGAGTACTGAACCATGCCGGATGATACACGTGTGAGCTTATGATAACCTGTGCCAGAGGGCGAGCCATAGCACTATATAGAGGGAAGCACTACTAAAGTAGGCACTATTGAGCGACCCCCCCTGTACTTTATTAACCACTGAAGCAACTTCAAACAAGCCCTACAGTATCTATCCAATTCATGATCTGTGTCGGAACTCACTCGCACGCGGCAGTCAGCGGATGAGCGGCTCAGGACGGGAACTCCTGACACGCGCATTGCGTTCGATTGCACCGGCCACCAAAGCGGATGCCGCGATCTACCTCGCGTTGTCAGGGGGAGTAGATAGTTCTGTTGCGGGTTTGCTTCTGGCAGAGCGTGGGTGGGCCGTAAAGCCAGTCTTGATGCGATGTTGGGACGATGATAGCGGCGAGCAGGACATAGGAACTTGCCACGAGGCTGAGCTAAAGACGGCCTCTGCGGCTGCAGCGGCGTTGTCGCTCCCAGAGCCTGAAGTGTTCGACTTCGTCAAGGAATATTGGACTGATGTGTTCGATGGTGTTTTGCTTTCGGGGTTAGAGGCCGGGCGCACGCCAAATCCAGATCTAGCGTGCAACCGCAGCGTAAAGTTTGGCGCCTTTCCTGAGCGGCTTCAGCAGCACGCTGGAACGCACGTGACACCGCGCTTTGCTACCGGGCATTACGCGCGACTGCGCCAGGACGGTGAACAGACGACGCTGCTTGCAGCTGTCGACGAGAACAAAGATCAAACGTATTTCCTAAGCTCAGTGCCTGGGAAAGCATTGAGAAAGGCATGTTTTCCTGTAGGGAGTTTGCTCAAAGAAGAAGTGCGGACAATTGCGACATACGCTGGTCTGCCCGCTGCTACTACACGCTCTTCTCGCGGAATCTGCTTTGTCGGAAAACGGTCAATGGCAACCTTTCTGGAACGGTATCTCAATGGTAGGAAGGGTGTTTTTATCGATGCAGACAGTGGATCGATTGTTGCGGAGCTACCGCATCACGCTCATACGTACACGACGGGGCAGCGCGCACGGATCGGTGGAAGTACGGGGAAGGCGCACTACGTGCTGAGGCGGGATGGAGACAATGTGCTGGTGGTTGAAGGGCGAGAGCACCCGAAACTGTACACAACAGAACAAGTTTGTGGGCAGGTAGATTGGGTCTCTGGTAAAGCACCCGACGGGTTGGGCCGTGAAGGTATTAGACTCGAGTACAAGTCAAACTCATCGGCAAGACGTCTGTCGTGCATAGTCACAGCTGACGATGGAGAAGGAATTATTATTCAGTTTGAGCGGATGCAGCATATCATCGTATCTGGACAAGCAATTGTACTGTATCAAGGCGAGGTATGCCTCGGCGCGGCTTGGCCATCTGGACAGGACGAGAGTATCCAAGAAAAGCCTTAGACGCAAAGCCAGTTCATTTCGTCGAAGCACATCGCATGGTCTTTAGCGGGACGATCTCCGTTCAGAATTTTGATACTCACAGACGTATCCATTTGGGTTCCGTCGGGCTGGATGCGAGGCGTTAGAGACCGTTCTTTGCTAAGCAACAGGAGAGCAACATGGGAGGACACTTGAGACGTGTCCACTATGTTTACTGCACTGCTGTACCGAAGCTCAGAGACCAAGTTGCAATTGAAGAGCTTGAGCTTCCTGGCGGCCCTGATGGTCACGTCACCATGAAGATTGAAGAGCTTGAGCTTCCTGGCGGCCCTGATGGGCACCTTGGCAGGTTGGATCACGACCACACGTGTCAAACATTTCAACACGTGTAAATGGCTAGGTCTCAGCGCCAAATACTACAAAATAGAAAGTTTATTCAAAACCTACAGCATCACTGACCTCCATTGAAGCCTGTACCAGATCTCCCGATCCACTGAGCGGCCCGCCGTCCATGTGCCGCTCCTCAAAGCCTTAGTGGCACACGCTTCCAATTACTCTTTGCTTTTATCACATTCCCCACCGCAGACCCTTGCTCTACTCCATTCTTGCACAACGATGTCTGTCCTAGTCTCGCCATCTGGCCAGTTGGATGCTGCCAGCCTGGCAGATATTCAAGTAGATCAAGACGACACACTTGCCGTCGTTTGCGCCCTTGCTGCGTATGGGCTGCAGAAGAGTTCCTTACTCGATGCTGTCTTTGGAACCTCATTTGCATCCTCCGAATCCCACCTTGGAGTTTCAGCTGCTGTCGTGGAGGGAGAAGATTCCGCTGTCCTCGCCGCGCCACATAACCACGTCGTTGTTCTTGACGTGGAGCCGTACGATGGGCCGGACCGTTCTCGCGAAGAACTTCGTGAACGAGCTGCTCATCTCTCTGTGGCTCTTGCCGATGTCATCTTCTTCGTCGTTCGAATGAATGAGATTCATCGCCCTGATGTCAACGGTGTCTCTGCACTTCGGTCGAGCTTGACCGAAATGCTTATGATGCAAGACGATGGCATCATAAAGCAACCAAATAAGGACAAGAGATCTTTCATCGTCGTCGTTAAAGATTACGAGTCAGAGGTCCTTACTAGACAGGAAATTATTACTGGGTTTTTGCAGTCAATACATGAGCTCTACGCCTCACTAGTCAAGCCATCCCGCTGTCCGCAGCGCGTTACCGAGTTGTTCGAGTTTGAATTCAGGTTACTTCCCTCCGACAAATTTCAGGCGGAGGAGTTTGAAAATGGTCTTGCTGACATGCGCTCCGATTTTTTGGACCCGGCGGCCGACAACTACCTATTTGAACAATCCGCTTTTACCCGAGATGTCAATGTATCCCTTGAAGATTGCGCGAAGGGTGCTTGGGAAAAGCTTTTCAAAGAACAGGCCACAGACATGCCAAATAGCGTGGAGCTTATGTCCACATTTGACTGCGGTAACGTTATGCGAAAGGTTTTCGAGAAATATCAAAGAGGGGCTAGATTGTGGAGACGTGAGACGGATGGTGGCGTCATTGTTGAGAATTTTGGCTCAGCAGCCTCGAAGATGGTGGAGGGCACTGTTGGTGTTTACGATCAGGACGCTGCTTCGCACAAAGGATCCAAGGCATTTAAGAGAAAGCGGGACGAGTTGAAAGGTCTGCTTGATGCCGATTTGTACGGATTGTTTGTTACTCAGATTGGGAAGCTTCGCGAAATTACCTATCGTCTTTTCAAGGACAAACTTGATGGAATTGGTGATGACGAGGCCCGTCTTGAGAAGGCCGTCAACAGCACTCTGAAAGAATCTCAGAAGTACTTCCAAGTCAACGCTGAGTTGCTGCGGCCTAAGAACACGTCATGGCGATTTGACAACGACACGAAAGAACTGTCCCAGCAGATGCGGGAGGATGCCACCGAGCGGCTGCAGAGGGCCAGGTTGGCTGATTATCAGCAGAACAATGGCAGAAGGGGTCGCCGGCGTAGGCCGGGGTTGGGGCCAGGCGAGAAGTCTCGTCAACCAATTCAAGTCTCCTTCCACTATCTTGACCCCGCGCCGTTTGGATGGAAAGATTCCAAGTTTGAAAAACTAAGCGTTGACGATAACCTCGAGTACAGCAGCAATGCGCCAGCGCTAGGCGTTGGAGGAGGCTCAGGAACGAGCAGTGGTGGCCTGTCGGTGCCTATTATGCCCAGTAGGGGTTCTTCGTGGTATCAAAAGAATCAGGACTTCATTTACTCGGAGAAGAAGTGAGGCTGCCGCAGGGCAGAGTCTGTAAATTTTGAAGCCCTTTTCATCTGAATAAAGAAGAGAATCTGATTTTAGAAGGTACCGGACAGGCCTTGATCGTTCTCGAAGATCTTGTCAGATGACCAACACTGACTCTTTGCTTCGAAAGTTTTCGTCAGGACATACTCGAACATTTTTTAATCGTATCAGGAGAACACACATTCTGCTGAAGAGGAGCACTTCATTAGAATATCAACAGAACGGTGGCCCTCACATGCTCCATTTATTGCAACGTATGTTCGTTTTTGAGCTAACTGAGCAGTCTCATCCATGAGAGCGATGCCACCGGTTAAAAGGTGAAGTTTTCGCACAATGCAGTAGAAGAAAGATGAGAGTGCCAATAAACGCGTGGTATGGCACATACCAAACAAGGTAAGTAGTCTGGTCCTTCTAACACAAGACCTTTCTCAAGTCAGTTAGGCATATATGTAGTTCTCTTCTTGTGGCCAGTCCTTTTAGCTATCTCTGCTCCTGGGAAGGACCAGTGAATCGAGATCATATCTGTCGGGATGCCGCCATCAGAAGCAGCTATGAGAGTATGCGTACCACCATTTTGTGAATCAAATTTGTCGAGTGCGGAGGAACTAACAACATGAACTCTTACAGAATGGAGCCCCATACCCTCTGGCTCAATTTCGAAGTCACAGCATCTCTTATGAAAATGTAAGATAGTAATGGGGAAAAGCTTCGGGATAGCGATTGCTCAATACTGGTGTAATGTGCCAGACTGTTTCGTCGCGATCTTGTAGCCATGTCAACAGTTTATGAAAGTCTTGTTCACGATTCATCAGTGAACGCACCATGTCTTCCGAGCCGCCCCTGTGCCGTCATACCCCCAAAGATGGGGAACAATGAGTTTTCGTCCGCGCCCTTTCATCAGAGAGTCGTCTCACCTACCAGAAGCAACAAAGATGTTTCCAAAAAACTTTCCTCTTTTTACGATTTGAAGCAGGAGTTCCATCGTCTGAACGGGAAGAGAGCAGGCAGGGAGAATGATTCAAGTGGCTTATGCAAGCGCATAAATAACTCTACTTGTCCCATGTGTGCATAGATGTCAACACAAATGGTCTATAAAGAACGGCGGGTGTCATAATGCGATGTCGATCTACACGGAAGAGTCCTCACTCAATGTTAGAAAACACAGATCGGGAAGAAAGAGAAATAACGGTTCCCCTTGTTTATGCTGTGGATGCCAACAAAAGCTACTGCCCGTCATCTTCAGCGATTATTGCAACAAAAATCGTCGGCGTAAAAGTCGCTATCAATATGTCTCGAGAAAACACTTCTTCGACGTGCTCACTTAAAAAGCCACATATAAGGATTGCAGCAGGTCGTTTATAAGGGCATAAATATCTCTGATATGAATGCTCGGCGCTTGCCGCGGACTGAGATTGCACTTCAGTGCATGCACACTTACAGGATTAAAGGACCTTTCTAGCTCGCTGGTTTCTAAATGCATTCAGCGGGGGACGCGACCTGAATGACGTTAGCAACCTATCTCCAACCGCTTTCCAGAAAATAATAAGGTTTTACTATGCAGCCGAGGTGGCATAATAAGGTCTCCGCTCACACTGCTGAAATGAAATCCTGCTAAGTACGCGCGTAAAACAATTGGAATTCCAAGCTGAGTCTTTTCGCTCATGATGGCACATACATCTGGTCAAGCTGAGCTACTCAAATGCAGTTACGGACCAGTATCGTCCTTGATTTTGATAACGTTAAGTCGCCGTACTTCCAAACCACGAAAATAATACTAGACTCCCGCTCTATACAATGCAGTAGATGCGATGACGCTTGGATTCCCCACCACTCCAGTCGCTTGATTTGTTGTCGCCGCGTATCCAGTGAAGCACAAAGCAGCACCTAACGCCTGTGCTGCGCTTCCCATGCAAGCCTGAGACTATTTGTCTTCGCTTGCTTGTTTAGAACATTGTCGACTTATTAGTAAAGGGCAGTGGTCCGAGCCTAAGAAGCCAATTCGGTCAAAGCCGTGCCCAGTTATTTGCACCGACACAATGGAAGGCATCACAGATCTTGAAACGATGCAATGATCGATTCGCATTCCCCTCCCTGCGTGCTTTCCAGTCGTATGCCCCCTCCATGTCAACCCAGAATTGTCGGACTCACCCACTAGTTCTCTGTATGCGTCAACCATATTGCCCACTTTCAAAATCTCCCTGAACTGACTTCGTTCGCGAGGAGTGCATCCTGGCTGCCCAACGTCTTCTTCTGATGGCGGTGCCCTAGATGGGCCCAGTTTTGCAGTATTGCGGCCTCCCTTTTGCTTCTTGTAGTAGGCTGGATGTGAAAGGTCCACGTCTAATGGGGCCACATTCTGCGCATAATTCATAAAGATGACAACTCTAGGACCTCACGTCAGATATCTGCAATGTGAAACCAGTTTAAATTGCATCATCAAATTTGCGAAAAACTTACAAGATCACCAATCCACATGAGGTTGACTTTGGCTTCCTTCTTCCTTATCACAAATTCTTTTATCTTCTGGTCCCAATCTCGCCTTCTGGACAAGTGGTTCTCATCCCACCCATTGTTGGGCGAATAACTTCACCAGTGACGAATTGCGCATTAACGAAATACGTGTTTAGCACGCAAAATAATGTGTTGACGAGCGGGCCCATGTAGAGCGAGGTGAAGACAACTTACGTATGCAAGATAGAGAATCCTGTAAACTTTGCAACAATAACACGACCATCGCCATCATGCACATTGCCTTTGATACACACAGGCTCCAAGTTATAGCGCACTGAGATAGGTGGAGCTGTCGTCTCGGTGTTGAGAAGCATGGCAGTACCGGCGTACTTGGTGTCGGCGAGACTGAAATAGCATCTGTACTTTGCCATCTCCTTACTTCTCATGAACGTATTTACAAGAGAAAAATCTTCCAGAGCCTTCTTGTTCCCATCGCGCATACGATAGCGGTACCATTTTGTCTTCGGATTTGGCTTGGCCGTGGGGTTGTCGTTCGCAGCCGCAATACGTACTTCACTCAAGAAGATGACATCTGGGGCATGCCTTTCAACGAACAGTTTTATAGCAGGTTCGTCTCCGTTGCGCAGCCGGCTGGTAAGGCCGTTGCAGTTCCAGGCCTGTGCGCGAGGAAGGGGCGCAGCTCAACGGCATATTGTCAGACGATCATTGCCGCCGGAGTGAGAACAATCCCGGGATATTCAAGAAATTGCAAAAAGTGATATGAGGACGCACAAATGACTTTTCGCTTATGACATACCACAATGACTCGCGGAGCGGTGAGACGTTGATCAACAATGGCAGTTTCTGGATCTCTTACAGGGCGTTTCGCAGGCCTCGATGAGTCGCCGCTTGGATGGGATCTTTTCTTCAAAAACTTATCCATGCTTCTAGGAACTGGAAAGTTACAGATAAGGATAAGCGTTTGAAGAGAACAGGGATAAATGACGGTGCTGGTCCCCAACAGGATAATGGGGCTGCCCGGCTGGGCTGTGGTGGGAGGCGGCTAGCGACTTTGGTGCATGAGCATAAGTTTCGGAAATTACTACGGTACAATTTTTCCCGCCAAAGCTGTCCGCATACTGTACCGGACAGGAGTGGAAGGGGTCTGATGAAGATCGGATCAAAGTGTGCCTCTTTTGGATCTCACAGGTGAGATCCAGTTCTGCGTTTGGCATTAATTTCTCCATGCTGACTATTTTTAATGTTTTCCGATAATTTTCGTTTGAGTTCTGTTGGCATTTCCCGACGTCGCCCCGGCGGCGGCCATATCGCAGTGAGCAGTACCTATCCAACCAGCGATCCTTCCCAGCCGTCGCCAGCAGTATCTCGGTACTACCAGTTCAACATCCATCTCCTTCGGCGGCCAGGTGCAAACGAATCGCGATGTCTCACAGGAAATTCGAGGCCCCACGCCATGGGTCGTTGGCCTTCCTTCCGAAGAAGCGCACATCCCGTCACCGCGGAAAGGTCAAGGCATTCCCGAAGGATGACGCGACAAAGCCCTGCCATCTCACTGCCTTCATGGGCTACAAGGCCGGCATGACCCACATTGTCCGTGACGTCGACAAACCAGGGTCCAAGCTGCACAAAAAGGAAGTCGTCGAGGCCGTTAGCATCATCGAGACCCCCCCAGTTGTCGCCGTCGGTGTTGTTGGTTATGTCGAGACCCCGTACGGGCTTCGCTCCCTCACCACTGTCTGGGCGGCACATCTCTCCGACGAGGTGAAGCGTCGCTTCTACAAGAACTGGTACAAGTCTAAGAAGAAGGCCTTCACCAAGTACGCCAAGAAGCATGCCGAGGGTGCTGCAGATGTCGACGCCGAGCTTGAGCGGATCGTCAAACATTGCGCAGTTGTGCGTCTCTTGGTACACACTCAGATCCGCAAAATCAAGGTCGCCCAGAAGAAGGCACACCTCATGGAAGTCCAGATCAACGGCGGCTCCATTGCCGACAAGGTCGAATATGCCAAGGCCTTATTCGAGCGCACCATCGATGTCAACGCCGTATTCAGTAAGGATGAAATGATTGATTGCATTGGTGTTACTAAGGGTCACGGATTTGAAGGTGTTGTAACGCGATGGGGTGTCACCAGACTTCCACGAAAGACCCATCGTGGACTTCGCAAGGTCGCCTGTATCGGAGCTTGGCATCCTGCTCGTGTTGGCTATACCGTCGCACGAGCGGGCCAGCGTGGTTACTTTCACAGGACTCAGGCCAACCTTAAAATCTATCGTGTCGGTGCCAAGGACGACCATAAGAGTGCGACCACCGACTTTGATCTCACCGAGAAGTCCATCACCCCCATGGGTGGTTTTCCCCACTATGGTACTATCAATGAAGATTGGATTATGGTCAAGGGATGCGTGGTCGGGACTAGGAAGCGCATTATCACCCTTCGCAAGAGCCTGTTTCCGCAGACCTCCCGCGCAGCGCAGGAGGAGATTACCTTGAAGTTCATTGATACTTCCTCCAAGCAGGGCCATGGAAGATTCCAAACTCTTGCCGAAAAGAGGAAGTATGAGGGAACTCTCAAGCGCGATACATACACAACCTGATAAATATCGATGTAGAGTCCCTTTGGAAATTTGTTTTTGAGCCACATCGCATCACTCTATTCCTCCATTTTCAGGATCCGATACCTTCTGAATGAGCTTTCGTTGAGTATCACTTCCTTCGCGTTGCCCCTAATTCGAGATGCTGCGCGTGTGTTCATGATTTTTAGTGTTGCCAAACGATTTAATGAATCTATTCCTTGTACGAACATGTCTACAAAAGCTACAGAATTGACTTCGTGGCAATCGGAGCGAAGGAATCCAGCCTGTATCGGGGTTACCCACTGCGCCTCGTAGTTTCTGGTTAACTCTTGGTGCAAGAGTGCTTCCTCAGCTGAGAGATCTGCTTGAAGTCTGCCCCACAAGTGGGGCAGACAAAAGGGCGTTGGTCGAAGTGTACAAGAGACCGGTGTCGCTGCAGGCCGTCTTTGAATGCAAAAGACGAAGAGCATTGTTCGCATGAAAATGGCCGTTCATTCAAGTGAACTGATTTCTTGTGCTTGCTAAGGTTACCTGGTGGATGCATGAGGAAAATATGCAAAGAACAGGAGGATACGGTCAATTCGTTTGCTGTCAGCGTTCTGACGGTGTACTAGAGCAACGAGATATTCTGATGTGATATCAAAGAAGACCTCATACCTTTTTCCCCGAAAGTCTTTTGGCAGATGTCGCATCTATATGGGCGCAGTTTTTCGTGTACCGTTCTTGGAAAGAATAGAACGAAACGCCACAGAACGGAACGAAGAAGCAATTTCACGTCCTCCAAATTAGAGCTCACGCTGATATCAAACGAAAAAGAGACGAACACTTGGTCGGGTCGTTGACAAACCTTTTATGCTTCGAAGCGTCGTGGCTTTGCGCGAAGGTCGCCGAACAAGATTCACACCTGAATCTTTTTGCCCCCCCCGTGCTTGTTGTCGAGAACCCTTTACCTGAGCGCCTGCTAGATTGTCGGGCTATGGAGCCGTTTTCACTCCCGTTAGCAGAGGCCCCAGAGTTTACCAAAAAGGATATCTCTAGTTTCGGATGTCGATTGTTTCCCAATCCTCCATTCCTGGACGACTCACTCTTTCCATCTGCGTGTCTGCTGCTGTTTGTGCGGTAGACACCATGCGCCCCTTTCGGTGCCATTTTGATGCGGAAAGGAAGTAATGGGCGGGTACCGAGAGAAGCAGCGTCGCTGAATTCGGAGCATGAAGACTTCGGTACAATAACGGATAAGTCCGCTTTTTCTTATGGTGTTCATCTCATCCAGATGGGGTAGGGTGAAGAACGTAGGTATCAGTGAGCATTGAGGGCCTAAAGTCTCTCGAAAGGTTTACGAACAGGGGTCCTCCTCGTCAGCGCAGTCTGCTGGACGCAATGTGTATCCTTGCCGGTAAGAAGCTAGTTTGTGGAAAGGTGCGAAGTGTGCACAACTATGATGCAGGACCGAGAATGATGGACTTCTCTCAGGAACTGGAAACTGCATGGAGGGACTCTGGCGACCCAAAATATTACAACAGCTATCTGCCACGGCTTCATCGCGCAAAGGAAACTGAACACTGAATAAATGGACCATTAATTGACACATATACTCTACCCCTATTGCTTGTTGACAAGAATTACACAATGGAAGAATGCCGTGCCCGGCTGAGACACTCTCTGTAGGGTAAACCCAGAAAGCGACAATCCCAAAAATGGACAGTTGTCAGTGCACCAAAGTTATGTGGGACAAACACAACAAAAATTCATGCCGATCTATGTGAGTAGCATGTGGACAAGTGATCCTTCCCGTTCTGTATTTCAATTCAGAAGTGAATGTCCAGGGTGAGGCTGCGAATGTCCCTGTTTTGCCTGAGTCTACCCGTATTTTTACAAGCGGGCATCCGTTGTGGAAACGGCTACACAGTCCATTGCTTTTTACCAACTTCATCTCTTATCTCTCCTGATATATATTATACTCGGTCTATTGCTCTGCATCTCGCGAATGACGCTTTTTCTGTGCTGTTGTGTACGGTGTTTTCGCTTTCTAAGCATACTGCCGGTGCCCGGGTTCTCTATTCTTGTAGCGGGAATATCTTGCTAGGCGATAGGACATTTCAATTATAGTAGACTCCTTTTCTTCAATTTTTCTGGATACATTCCTATTTACTCTACATGGCAGAATCACATTGATCACTGGGAAGATGACGCCTGAAGCTGAACAAGAGGTAGCGCGGTGCTATGAAATCAGGGGAGTCGCAGCTGCATACAACTACATACAAGGGCTTGCTGATACAATGCAGAGATACAAGCCGTAAATGTAGCATTTTACTGTTGCCCACCCGCTGACCTCCCTAAACTTTCGATGTGCCCTGGCCTGTACAGTGTTTCGGATTTTTGCACGAATGAAATGACCCAAAAGGCATGGCCCCAACGCCTTATGACAAAATCCACATGTTTTGCCTATTCATATATTGAGTAGGGATAGAGGCTACATAGAAATCACCTCTTTGGCACCTCCCGGGTCGGAACCGGCCGATATGTGCTAAAAACAATAATATGCTTATGTGGCGTCTGCCATTATCGAGAAATCACTGTAGAAATAGGACAGAGTGAAGATATTTAGGAGTCGGGTTACGGTTTTCCATCCCACGTATGCGTCAAACTTCGTTGTACTGTATCACTTGCCGTTGAAAAACCTGGCATTGGATGCGGCGAAAGGTGGCAAATGTGATTTTTTTCGTCGCGGGTGTGGACGTGGACCAATTCAAACGGATTGGTTTACGAAATGCTCCAGGTATTGCTATGCGTGGACCTTTGCTTCGTGAGGAATTTCTTGGCAAGATGACGAGAATTCCATTTTTCATCGTAGAAACCAATGGGGATGTCCCGTACACTCTCTGATAAGCGAGGTTGCATTGCCCACCAATTCTCCAAGGTTCCCTCTTTCTTGTCTGAAGGTATAAACAAATTTCTAGGTGCATACAGTAGTCACTTTTTGCGATTTCGCCTTCATGAAAGAATAATCGCAGCACCACTGCTTACAGAGGAAATATGCGATTTCCAAGTACGACGTAGGATTCATGCATTCTTCGTTGTTGTCAACGACTATTCAGCCCGTGACATAGCCGCAAGTAGAGAAGGGTACCAAATTTGCTCCGACAGCACTTGTTGTGACACACTCTTTCCGAAATTCTCTTCTCTTCTCTTCTCTTCTCTTCTCTTCTCTTCTCAACAATTTTCATTTGACATAATTGCTTTCTATTTTGGAAAAAGCCGTTACGCGATACTGTGTGGACGGGTTACATTGTACGTACAAAATCTCTCATAAAGTTGAAAAGGTGCAGGCAAGCAGGCGAGATTAAGACTTTTAAACCCCGGAAATGAGTTATTCAAAAGCCTCGTGACGTACCGTACGGTGCAGCTTGAAATTGGAATACCGACGCTTTGCTGAGATGTATTAAAAATGAGTTCATCGGCAACCACAATCAACGTTATTAAAGAAATTTTTTGTCCTTAGTACATCTTGGGTACCTCCAAGTCATATATATATATATATACGCGGTCATCTCGAGACCTGTCACTGTAAAGAAGTCTTCGTTGCATGACGTTTGAATGTGTTCCACATGTCCCGGTTATACAATTCATTGTTTGGATCGTTTCAATTAAAAGAAAGGTCACTTGGCATGGATGTCACCACCGCAGCTATTCAATCCTTTTCAAACGTATGTACTTTCTCAAGCAAGCTGGTTAGGGAACGAAGATCTCAAGATGAAGAAGTCTGCAGACACAACCCTTCCATCTCGCAAAAGCCGCCAAGACGGACGAGAAAAAGTGCAGTTTGTTCTATATTACAAGCCTAATGGCCTCGGACAAGCAGACCAATAGAGCCTTTCGTTTCCTCAAAATGATCACATAATTTTCTAATTTCCGAAGGCTTGTATATACTTCCGGGAAAAGGTGCTCATAATTTTTGTATCTCTCACACTGCACTCCGGCTCTCGGTGGCTGAGGGGAGAAAAAGGCTTCCCGTAATACTTAAATTAGGATGAATTTTTTAGGTGTCGGTATTAAACTTCAGGAAGCAAGTCTTCTGGTACTCCTCGCAACACCACTTCCCAAGTAGTTCCTGTGCCATATCAGCTTTGAGATAGAACTCTGGGGTTCGAATTAATTTAACAGTTTGCTTATTAGACAAGTTAGTTCAGCATCCCTACCCATCCAGAAGAGTTCATGTGTTCCTTTGTCTGCGGCAGGAACTTTGACATATGGATGATCTGTCTATTTTGACAACACAAAATCCTTAATGTTCCTTAGCCACGGAAACGTACAGCATTGGACCTTCAATTCGGTTCCGTCCTTAACCTCACATTGTCCTTCTCGTTTCCGATTCCAGTTTCCGGTTTATGGTTCAATATTTATTCACTGAGCCGAAAAAACTCGATGCATTTTACCAACCGTGTCCAAACAAAATGCATACCTACACAGGTCTTAAATTTTTGTCGCAAGAAGAATTTCATGGTTTGGGTTTTCCGCATATTTACATAAATGGAAGGGCAATGTGATACTCTCAACCAAAATTTGCTCAAATGTTAGAGTGGTTTCACCCAGAGCTAAGACAATACTGTAGATGCGGCACTGCCTTTTGGGCACATCAGCCACGCATACAATAAAGTCACCATCGGCCCCCGCTCCAGATGAGAGGAGGGATGCATCGGTGTTGTTGGCATCACAGGATATGGGCCGCACGACTACTGATAGCGATCCGTCATCCATCAACCTCCACCATGGACGACGCTAAAAGATGTCCGCAGCCGGCACAACGACAAGCCGAGCAACAGTTCAACGTAGGTGTAACAGGCAAACTCTCCTGCCTCGTACAACAACACAAATCCAGTACGCCTACGAGACATTCCAACACCCTAGTAATCAAAGTAAGGGAGAATTGTTGATGTGTATCGAGGATGCTCTCATGACGACGGCCTCTGCTGATGATACACTCTGTGCATGGCACAGTGTTATGCCAAGTGTGATCAAGTACAGCAGTAACAGCGACTGAAGGACTGTATGTAGACTGACTTCTGCTGAACTATATTTGTTATGTTTTTATATTGTTGCTCTGCGCAATCTATTGTCCTACGGTATTTGATCTTGACGAATGAGCTGTTCCATGTAAGATTGTCATGGTGCTGAACTCCACTATGAGACGTAGGCACCAGCTCTCTCTTTAGTATAAAACAGTCTCCGACTGCGATGGTGAGTAAAAAAGGAAGGCAGCCTTGCCACCCGATATCGTTGTCTATCTTTACTTCCAGCCAGCCCAGCCCTTAACTCAAGTGGTTATGGGCCCAGAATCGTCGCTAATCAACTGAACCTCTTTTGGAAGAGCTCTTCATCGTGCTTTACTGATTCTGTGCTTTGGTGCTACTTTTTGGAGTTTCTTTCGAAAATGGAAGACTCCAAACGGCTTCACAAATTTCACGGACGTCCTGGAGAGGACTTCCATCTATGGGCTGCCCTTACGGAGGCGGCGTTGGAAGTAAAAGTAGTTCTCCGTGTCGTTATCGCTGATGTCATTGGAGACGGTACTGGAGATATATCCGCGGAAATTAAGCTGTCTATTGCAAATGCCCGCGCTGTAATCATACAAGGCCTTGGTGATAAACCTCTACGTCTCTGTTACATGGAAAAGTACAACCCATTCATGATGTGGGAAAGATGGAGGGACAGATATGCGGTCTCAAACATTGTCACGGGCGTACAGCTTCTCACAAAATTGGCTCGCGCCAGCTACAGTGGCCAGGTAATGTCCGATTTCATCGATGGTTTCGAGGAAGTTTTCAATCGTCTATCGGCTATGGAGAGCAGCGTGACGGAGCAAATGCAAGTTTCTATGCTTATCGCCTCTTTCGGTGACAAATCTAAATCCGACTACGGCTATGTTGTCTCTTCCATGCAAACAATGGACTCTGAGCTTTCACGGGAGTCAGGTACGGCCCGACTCCTCCAGAAATATGAGGAGAAAGCATCTCGTCAAAGCCGACAAGGAGTCAGCTTAAGACCGGGGATGGCTCATCAGTGGCCTTTACAGCGGGAAGAAAGACTCATCCAGTTGTGAAGAGACAAAGTCGGTACTTCGGACAAAAGGTAAGCGTGCCTCTGAGAAACTTCGTTACTATGAATGCGGTGAGGTCGGACACTTTGCAAGGAACTGCCCGCAGAGTCAGAGGGAGAAGTATCTCCATAACGACGCAGAAAATAGGGGTACGACAAATCACGCCACAATGCTGATGGCTCTTGACGGAGAATAGGAGGAGGCTCAGAACTACAATTGCAAGAGTATGCATGTGTGATATCAATGCATCTACAATTTGCAACATTGCAAAATCTTCTGACGTCGACGTCAGGGAGATGTCAGACTTATCCCTTCCAAATTCTGAAAAACTAACGGTTGCATTCGACAGCAACCGGAAGGACCCCGGACTGCTTCTGGACTCCGGTGCCTCAGACTACATGGTGCGGAATGGGGCTTGGCTCACAGACTTAAGAATGATTCCTCCTCGCGTAATCCTACTCGGAAACGGTGCTGTGATTGTCGCTCGTCGAAAGGGTGTCCTTACTTTGCACCCGCACAGAAATGGGAACATGTCCATGCATACAGTCACAGTCAAAGATGTACTATACTCGTCGCAGTTCCAAGCAAACCTACTGTCTTGTTTTGCGCTCTGTGGCGAGGGCTACAGTGTTAACTTTGACGGGGACATGTGCTATGTCACAAGTGGCGGCGCTACAGTTTTACAAGGAAGTCTACGTAAGAAGGTATCGGCGTTGGATGCTGAAGTGTCCCGTTTGCCACAAGGATCGGCCATGGCTGCAATGACTGCGGGAGAGAAATTATGGCATCATCGTTTGGGACATGCCAATGTCAGCAGCATCAGAGAGCTGGCTCGCAGAAAAGCCGTGGTAGGATTGGATCTCTCGAACCCCCGCCCGCAAGAAAACAATTACGGTGACTGTCTCAGAGGTAAGCAGACTAGGAAGTCGATGAAGTCGAAACCAATTCGTGCCGTGGCGGTTGGTGACGTCATACATAGCGATGTATGCGGACCAATGTCCGTGGAATCTTTCGGGGGTTCAAAGTATTTCGTCACCTTCATCGATGAATACTCTGGTTTTGTGACGGTCCTACCACTTGCTAGGAAAAGTGACGTGCTTGAATCCTTCAAAAAGTACTGTGCTTGGATTGAACACAAATACGAGTGCACCGTCAAGCATCTGCACTGCGACGGAGGAGACGAGTATCGAGCAGTGGAGAATTACCTGGAATCGAAGGGCATTGAACTCGACATGACACCGCCTTACAGTCCCGAGCAAAACGGGATATCGGAAAGAGTTAACCGAACTCTCGTCGAGACGGTGCGGTCTATGATGATACATGCCAACATGCCTCGTTCATTCTGGGCTGAGGCCGTTGTGCACGCAGCTGACATACGCAATCGCTTTCTATGTCCGCGTCAGGCCTCCAGAACTTCTTACGAGTTGATGACTGGTGTCATCCCACGAATGGACCACCTCCGGATTTTCGGCAGCGTCGCGTACGCTCACGTGTCGAAACGAAGACGAAGCAAACTAGACCAGAAAAGTGTCGAAGGGGTCATCGTTGGATGCTTTGATAACAGTCAATACAAAGTTTGGCTTCACGACAACAGGGCTGCTATTCTGTTTCGGCACGTTACTGTTCTTGAGAATACATTTCCTAGCCTTGGCTGGTACGATAATTCGGATCAGGAAAATAATAGCTTAATTTGAGAGAACGACTACGGCAAACCTGGGACTACCTCTATTCACCCTGTCCATGATACACCTCCTACGCCATACAGAGAAAGGAGCCACTCCGGTTATCAGCAAAAACTCGCGTTTAGCTGAGGACGACATTCGAAAAAGACAATCGGACCTCCTCACTTACTTGCCACCCGAAAAAGCTGCCCTCCGGGAGAATGAGGCAGCCGAGGCAGAAGTTACGGACAATGGAAGTGATCCAATGGAGACGGAAGAACAGAACGGGAGCAATTATCGCATATCACGCTATCCGCAGCGTGATCGTAGTGCTCCTCAGTTCTTTGATCCGAGTTCGGTAAATCTCGCAGTGAGCGGCGGCGAACCTCTGACAGCTGCAGAGGAACTTTCGTCGGAGGACGGAAATGATTGGAAGGAAGCAATTACGTCAGAGATGGACTGGCTTGCGCAGCACAGTAAATGGAATATTGTCCAACTGCCGACTGGAGCAAAGCCACTGAAGACTCTCTTTGTCTTCAAGGGCAAAGTCATGAGTGACGGTACAATTGGACGCTACAAAGTTTGCTTAGTCGTTAAGGGATACATGCAAGGAAACGTTGAACAGACATAAAGCCCTGTGGTACATTTTTCTACCATTCGACTTGCCCTTGCTACCGCGATTCAGAGGAACCTTTACGTTCATCAGATGGACGTACGCACTGCATTCTTGCACGGGAAAATTGACTCGGACGTTTTTGTAATTCCGCCTCCGGGTTCTAGAAGACATCTACAGTATGGACAAGCACTCAAGCTTAACAAAGGCTTGTACGGTCTCAAACAAGCTCCCAGAATATGGTTCGAGAAATGGGATATCGAGATGAAAGGTTTGGGGTTCTATCCAGTGATAGGTGATCGATGCGTCTACAGGAGCAGCACAGTAGACGTTTGGATACTACTGTACGTCGATGATGTGATCATCGTTGGACTCGAAAGGGAGGAGTTGGACTTTGTCAAGCGCTCCTGCACGAGCGCTTGAGAGAGCCCAACTCCTTCATGTCTACGGCCTCAGACCATGGTCTGGCCGTAGACATGAAGGACCTTGGCTCTCTGGGCAGCTTTCTTGGTGTGGACTTTATTCGAGATTCGGACGGGGCATGGCTGTCTCAGACTTCGTAACGTCTTGGATATATTAGACAGGTTTGGGATGCTTCACTGTAAACCAGTTACCACCTCCGCGTGTGTAGCTGGAAGCCACTCCGTGGGAAGCTCTGAGTTGGCGGATCAGAAACTCTATCAATAAATGGTGGGCTCTCTGCTATTTTTGGCAAGTCGTACTGGACCTGATATCTCCAGTGCAGTGAACCTGTTGTGCCGAAAATGCTCTACCCCCTTGCAATGTGACATAGTAGCAGCAAAATGGATGCTCAGGTACTTGCAGGGGACTCGCAATTTTGCGCTACGATTTTCGCGCGCGTTCGGGAGTTTGGTTGCTCATGCGGACGAAGACTGGGGAGGGGATCAGCTGGACCGCAAGTCTACTTCAGGTATTCTCTTGCAATTCGCAGGATGCTCCGTACATTGGAAATCCTCAAAACAAAACTCTGTCGCATTATCAACTAGGGAGGCCGAATACTTAGCTGCAAGCCAAGCCCGAAAGAGCTTTGTGTGGATGCGGGAACTCGTGAATGACTTCGGTGTGACCCTGGCTGGCCCAACTACAATTCACGAGAACAACCAGGGTGCTCTGGTTTGGGGTACTGAAGGCGTGCGTCATGCAAAGCATGTCGAGATTCGTTTCAACGTTGTTAGAGATGACGTCAAGCAGGGGAACGTAGAGTTAAAATACTGCTCCACCGAAGAGATGGTAGCAGACATTTTGACAAAGCCGCATCATCGCGTCAAATTTGAGAAGCACTGCAGTCGACCTGGAGTCCTCCCGAGGCCAGACGGCGAAGAGAGCAAGAGGAGGTGTTGATGTGTATCGAGGATGCTCTCATGACGACGGCCTCTGCTGATGATACACTCTGTGCATGTCACAGTGTTATGCCAAGTGTGATCAAGTACAGCAGTAACAGCGACTGAAGGACTGTATGTAGACTGACTTCTGCTGAACTATATTTGTTATGTTTTTATATTGTTGCTCTGCGCAATCTATTGTCCTACGGTATTTGATCTTGACGAATGAGCTGTTCCATGTAAGATTGTCATGGTGCTGAACTCCACTATGAGACGTAGGCACCAGCTCTCTCTTTAGTATAAAACAGTCTCCGACTGCGATGGTGAGTAAAAAAAGGAAGGCAGCCTTGCTACCCGATATCGTTGTCTATCTTTACTTCCAGCCAGCCCAGCCCATGACCCAAGTAGAATCACCAATCGGCTTATATCTGCGAAGTATTGTAACGGTAAACAACTATCAACTTGCTCGGGGAAGGTGAAACAGGCAGGAACGGGTGCCTCCCAGTAGACTGGAACGATGGTAGAGCAAAAGCGGACGCACTTCGGCAGAATGTGAAGCACGATGTACTCTTCAAAATGCGAATCTGAAATGGGAGCGACACCAAAACGAAAAGCGTATGAATCTACTGAAAACGGGAAGCCCAAGTCAAGACACAATTCTTAGAGAGCCGGTGGAGCGCCAAATTGCTGACAGTCCCGGATGCCAAATAAACGACAGACTTAAGTAGTGCTTCAAAGGCTTGAGGCTTGTCGTCGCTCTCTAGTTGACAATTTTGGGAAGGAGACGTGGCTCCTGTAACAATAAAACACCAAGTCTAGAGATTATTTGTATCATGCGTGGTCGCAACGGCAGAGAAAAAGACAATAGAATTAAAGTTTCAGGCAACTAAGAAATGCTTACGCTAGTGCCCGTTTTACGCCGTGTTGTTGCAACTACAAATAAATAAGAAACATGTCAGGCACCTGAAAGCCATGGAAGTGCCGACAGATAGTTGACGTGAATGTTGTATTGGATAACGTCCGTTCCTATGGGGCAGTGTCATAACGTAATATTAGTGGACTGGAAACGTTACAAGAGAGATGAGTACAGGTTCGTATAGACCAAAAATAATTCTGGGCCCGTTTTATCGTATGTTCGAAGAACATCTGTCACGAAAAGATTTACGCCTGTTCACACTGTTTAGTGTCTTTACCCGGTGTTTTGCCTTGATTCAGGACGCCACAGGCTCGGGAACATTGCCCATTTCACTTTACTACAGGAACTCTACTGTGATTCGCACTGTAGAATTGTATTATGACTTTAGCTTGTCATTCTCAAATCTCATGTTGTCGTGTGCAAAGTAAGGCGTCCCCTTGTAATATATTGGTACAGTCGGTTCATCAGTATTTCACAATTGTCGCCGTGCGGCTGTGAGTATCCTGCGCCATCTGGTACTATGCAAAGCATGGCGGTGATTCCACAATCTGAATCTGCCCATATCAACATTGCGGTAGCCCACGTATCAAAACAGGACTGCAGTGCGCAGTTAGAACTCGTATATAGACAGAGAATTCAACGATCCCCAGCACATAACTAGAACATGAAAACGGACATGTCCACTAATTACACCAAGCCAATAGTCGTGATCAGACACTTTTCCTGTGACGCCCAAACTGAAGTGGCCATTACGGGCATCATATATGCACATGCGTGTAGTATAACGACCGACGCGTGCGGAGGTTATGAATCTGGCGGCCGGTGGGCGGGCGTGCCTACGTGTAGGAATAAGACGCATATACCGATCGGTTGTGGCGTGATGTACGTGTACCGTAGCACACGTGTCTTCTGTGCGATAGTCTACGGGTATTACGCTTGTACAGTGGCACACGTGTGGTCCGTGCGGTAGTTGGTAGCTATTACGCGTGTACGGCAGCGCACACGTGTATTAGCAGCATCCGCGCGGTAGTTAGTAGTTCTAGCGCTAGCATTTTAATTGTGTACAGTACCCAGCACGCACTAGGCGGCAGGTACTGTACCGGGACAGGTGTCCGAGGCGTCCCTCTGAGGGGTTAAGACCTGACACACGCCCCGAAAAGTAAACTGGGACAAGCTCGCCCCCGTCCCTTTCGCGCCTAATCTACGACCGCTCGGTAGTATATTCTAGAGCTGGCTTCTAACCCGTTACCGGTCGCCTCCATATACACACCACGGAGCGACTGCCCGTAACTGGCCAGTGAGCCACTCCCTTTTTGCGAGTTCGTCCGTACTCGTTTAATTAGCGCGCCGCGCGTCCTCGTCGCATGTTTCCTCAATGAAACCTCCACCTCTCTCCCAACTCAAGGTAGAGGGGAGTTATCCCACACTTTGGTACTCTTGTAGAGGAGATATCTTCTGAGGTTGAGCGGTGCGCGTAGTCGCTCGATCGCGGGCAGAACCGTACGGACGAAAAAGGTTGAGAAATCACCGCGTCGATTGCGAAGCGAATTCGGCGACGAAAGGACAGAAACAACGAGAAGACTCCGCCTCCGGGCAACTAAGCACCAGCAGTGGCAAAGGGGCACCGCGCCCCCGAGTGGATAGCCAGGAAGCCGTGCTACTTCTGCCACCGTAACCGGGCTGCACGCGGGCGTCGGCCTCGGACGTTGCGCCGGGCGCGTGGGTAGGCACAGGAAATTGCGTCCAGTGGATGATCGACGCAATTCAACCGCGCCTGCAAGCCTGGGTCGACGAGTTCCTCACTACCAAACTCCCGCAGGTCGCGCGCGTGTGCCTCGACCGAACGGTGCCCGAACTCGTGGACGAGCACGTACGCAGGGCGATACCGTAGCTTCTGGACGAAATAGTACCCACCCTCATCCCACGCGAGGTGGTGACAGCTCCCGCCACTGTGGATGATGAATCCTCGTCCGGTACGTCTCTAATGGGACGGATCAGCTCCGCCGTGGCCAATCGTCTGGCCACGACCTGTGCCGTCCAAGCAGGAGTCGACGCGCGTGCGCAGCGCGACTCAACCGCACCGACATTTTCGCTGACGCACGCTGAACCGATCGGCGACGCTCGCAGGATGGGTACAATGGCCCCTCACCCAAGGGGTAAGACCATTTTCCTCCCATCGGTATATGGTGCTACAGGAGTGCCCACAGAAAATGGCCCTCCCACACTCGCCGAAACGGCTGGCCCCCGCGGGACAGAAAACCGCCTGGGGCGCTTCGCGACAGAAAGGCGACAGCCGTATCGGTCGAGCAGAAGAATCGCACCCGGCGCTGAAGGATTTACAACGGAGAGTACCGAAAACCCCTCTGTACCATAAACCCCCAGTCGCGTTACTAACGCATCAACGCGGTCTCTAGCTAAACCCCTACTAGAGGTTTAGCTAGAGTCCGCGTAGATGACCTGATAGAGCGCTACAAGAAGAAAGGGGGCAGTAAGCATCGCGTAAGGAAGGACACCGGCCGGTAACCGTCGTAGAGCGGGTCAGGTCGCGAACGCGTGAGTGTACGCGGTAGAGCGGATCGACGCCGCTACGCCCCGCCGCGGCACTGGGTGACGTTCCAGTGCCAACGGGCGGAGGCGGATCCCGGCTCACACGCGTACGTAAGCGCTCGCTACCCGTGTCCTTCTGCTCTAAAACGCGAGCAAGGAAAACGCGAGCAAGGAGAGCGTACGCGAGTTAGAGTAAGCGTTCCGGGCAGCTGACGGCGAGGATCTGTCCAAGCCGATGGCTGCGTCCCCTCCGCCGTCGGCTCCCCGTAGTTTTAATATACAAGTAATCGCGTCTATCATACAGGACTACAGTACAGTCCCTACTGTACCGGAGTGCGCTACAGTGCTGAGCTACTATAATAAGCTACTGTAGCACTGTCAGCCATCCAGGCTGACAGTACACGTGCATGTACTCGCTAACAGTACACGTGCTTACGCGTGTGCACGCGTATCCCCTACACGTGTGGTACACACGTGCACGTGCGCTGCCGTACTGTAGAGCTCGGGCTCTACAGTAGTTAATCTAATCTAAATCTAGTTCTGAATCGCCATTATGCTACACCCTCCGAGGAAAAAGACCCAAGATGTCGCCCCTGGGCAACGCGCAAGAACCTCAATAGATGCTACGCGCGATATCGCGATGCCGGAGGTGGCGGTTTCCCCTCCGATGACGACCACACCGAGTCGGACGAATCGCGCAGGAGCCACGGCGAAGGCCGTAACGTGCGGGACCGACGTCGGTTACGGCGAGAAGGCTCCGCCCTCGACGGCTACAGTAGCCCCCGCGGAGAAGGAGACCGCCACCGCAGGGGCAGAGACAGCCGGTCTGCTCCGAGGCGGGATCCGAAACGGTTGCCGGTGATCAGGCCTTTGAACGACCTGTTCACCAAGGCCGTCGATTACCGCTCGTGTATGCTGGAAATCCGCAGCGCGCGCCACGACGCCAGTACCGCGCGGCGAATTAACGTTTTCGGAAGAAGTTGGACGTTCACATGAAAACCCACACGTTCGGTGGTCAAGATCCAATCGCTGTGCTAGGATTTCTCGCGCGCTTCAAGATGGCCTGCAACCACAATGGCGTCAGCGAAGGCGCGACCGTATAGTGCTTTCAGTTCTATTTAACAGGGCAGGCTCACGCCTTGCTCCAGTAAAGGCAACATGGGAACACCATGGCGATCCATACGTAGCAGCGCGAGCTGCTCGAAACCAACGCGGAAGTGTTTAGCTTCCTTCTACAAACGTACGCGACGGACGAAGTTGTATCCGAAGCGGTCGGTGATGTCACCTCCTTCCGTCAGAGCTCAAATATGACGTAGAAGGTGTATAGTAACCACATTTGGGACAAAGCGTTGCGCTGGGGATCCGTATTTTCGGATAGGAGCTTGAAGTCCCTTTTCTTTGAGGGACTTCTCCCAGCGACGTGGGCACATGTGCGCAATTATTTAGCGACGCATCCGAGCGTGGACTACCAAGCAGTGGCACGCTAGGCGCAAGCGATAGGCGAAACCCACCGCCGGATTCGAAGACAGGCGACCTACCCGGCGTCGCCTCAAGCACCGTCCGACTCCGTAAGAAGATTTACGCGCAACGCGCGGACATGGCCCGTACTGTCAGTCGAGTCCCTATTTGAACTCCCGACAGCGCGCAGAATCGAAACAGAGGAGATACTGGCGGTGAAGGGCCAGTCGGTGACGCCGAGCTCGCTTAGCTCGCCGCCAACTAGCTACCATCCGTCACCTGCCTCGTCCCCGGCGGGCGCATCGATGGCGCTCGCCTACCAGGGCGACGCGCGCACGTATATCCGTACGGAAGGCCATTACAGAACCGACGGGTTCGGTTCTTCATCCAAGGATTACCTGGACCCCCGCTGTGTCGGTTCTGTCTGGACCTGACCCACCGACAGGAGCAATGCCCTGGGGTGGCGGATATCGCGCTGCGATCGAAGCAATTTGGAGGCACGCGAGGCCAATTAATAAAAGCTTTGGGTCCGTCACGGTCTCCTTCCGGGTTCGCAAGTCGAGCTCCAACCGCCTAGCGCTTGGCGAAATTCGCGTGCGCAGGCTCTCACGGGCAGCAACGTGTTCGAGCCGGGCGAGACCGTCGGATCGGAAGAAGCCGCGCTGCCGTTGACGGACGAGGGTCCAGAAGACTTCGCGTTGACGTGGGAAGCCGGGGAGGACGCGTAGAGGCGTCAACGATCCTCCCCGTGCCAAGCCTTAATAAACAAGGTACCCCGTCGACCGCTTCGGTACGCGCGCAATGGCAGAGCCGCACTGAAAAAGCGGCGATTTGTTTCTTCAAGAAACAAAACTATAAGGTCACCGCAATTGTCGGACAACGACGCGCGTAGATGCTCACCATCACGATGGTTCTACATTCGGGCGCCGGCCCGAATCTTATCCACCTGCGATGTGTGGCCGAACCGTGGCGCGCTGCCGTCAAGAGCTCCCGGAGCCCACAGCTCATCGACGCTTCGAATAGGTCGATGAAGGCCCTCGGCGAGCTCAGGCTGTACGTCCGGATCGGTGAACTCGTCGCGCGCGTACCGTTCTTGGTCATCACCATCGTTGCAGTGGATTGCATCCTTGGAACTACGTTCTTGGATCGCCACATGAAGGCGATACTCCCACCGTAAAGGAAGGTGATGGTCCACCACGCGACGTACGTTGCGTTCACGGGCGTTACACCCTGGAGGCACGACTGCAAAATGGCCTCGAGGGGAGCGTCGCAACAGCACCAGCAGGAGGAAACTTTGGACGACTGGAAGCTCGCGCAGTTCCCTACGAACGTACCGTCACGGAAGATTCCCGTGGTGAAGAAGGTCAGTATACCACGATGACCCAAGCGATGGTACGCGTGGCACCACCGCTTGGGGGCTTAGATTCCTTCAAAACCACCCGAAAACGGCTCATAAGAATTTATGCCTAATGACCCAGAGGTCATGAACCTCTTCCCGGGCGAGCCGTTTACGGTTTTGGGCAGTAACTTTGGACACAGCGCAGTCCACGTCGCCAAGCATACCATTTTCGGCCTTGCGTTGCTTTCCCCCACCTGCATATTGACACTTGGCGTGTCGGCCTCCGGGGAGGCCGACGCTAACGAAGGGAGAGGGAACAAAAATAATTTCTCGACCGCAACGGAGGATTAAGCAGGACGCGAAGAATCCGCTACGGACTATGGCACAATTAATTCTTCACTCGTGGAGGAATGCGCGCGACGTGAAGGACCCGTTACGGACGATGGCAGAAGAAAAGCCTCCACCGCTACCGAAGCATACTCGCGACGCAAAGATTCCGCTGCCGACGAAGGCCGAATTTTATTCCCCAACTACGGAGGAATGCGAGCGACGTCAAGACCCCACCACGGATGATGGCAAGATTAAACCCTCGACCGTTACGGGAGGATACGCGCGACTCGAAGAACGGGATACGGGCGGCGCCCACAGCGGCAATCCCGGTAACACGGATGAGCGGACCAATACGGACGCGAAGAAGACCCGCTCGTGGGAAGAAGACGTCCACATCGGCGCAGAAGACAGTACCGTCCGGTCCGAAATTATGGACATGCTGTCCGAGTTCAAGGACATGTGGCCCGGCCACTTGGGTAAGGTCGATGCTACGAAGCATTGCATCGAGCTGAAGCCCGGTGCCAAGCCGATCTACCAAGCGCCCTACCGAGCCAGACCAATCGCGCGCGAGAAGAAGAAGAAGGAAATCGACGGCATGCTGCGCGCGGGAGTCCTCGAAACGACATCGGCGGAGGGGGCTAGCCCCTTGGTCTTCGTCCCTATGAAGGACGGGACCATGCTGTTCTGCGTGGACTATTGCATCCTAAACGCCGCTACGGTTCGCGAGTCCTACCCTCTACCGCGCATGAACGAACTTATCGCCTCGCTCGGCGATGCAACTGTTTTTACCACGGTAGACTGCAATAGCGGGTATTGGAAGGGTGTGATCGCCGAGGAGGATCGCGATAAAACTACGTTCGCGTCGCACTCTGGCATCTACCGCTTTTTGCGCATGCTGTTCGGTCTCAAGAATGCGCCCGCGACATTTCGGCAAGCAGTGGACATCATCCTGTCCCGCGTGAGATGGAAAACCGCGCTGGTCTACCTCGATGACTACAACGTCTACTCGCGATCCGTTAGGGAACATCTGGCGCACGTGCGCGAGGTACTACGGCTGCAACATATCGCGGGCGTGTAGCTAAAATTGTCGAAGTGCGGGTTTTTCAACACCTCCGTAACCTATCTCCGACACTTGATACTTCCGGCAGCGTTGGACGGGGAGTGACGCAACGTCATCGCGATCGAGCGTGCGCGTTCGACTTCCAAAAAAATGGAACTGCGATCCTTTCTCGAGATGTGCAACGTTTACAGACGGTTTGTTCAAGGAATTGCGAAGATCGCCGGGCCGCTGAACAAGAAGACCGACAAGAATCAGCCCTACGAGTTCGAGATATTAACCGATGCGGAATACGCGGCGTTTGAGGAATTGAAGCTGCGCCTCGTGTTGCCGCCGATCCTCACGCTGCCCCGCTACGGACAGAGATACACGCTGGACACCGACTCGTGCTGACACCAAGTGGGTTGCGTCCTTCTACAGGAGCAACCCGAAGGAGGTACTCGACCGATCGGATATTAGAGCCGCGCGTTAACCGAAGCCGAGCGCAATTATACAACTACCGGAAAGGAATTCTTGGCCGTAGAGTGGGCATCCTCACGCTACGGCCGTATCTATACGGAAGCACATTCAACCCCCGCACGGATTACGAGGCCCTATGCTAGGTCCTCAATCCAGAGGACAGTTCCGGTCGGATCGCTCGCTGGCGCCTGCGCTTTGCGGAATACAACTACGAGGTACAGTACCACCCAGGCGTCAAGCACCAACTCTCAGACGGAGTATCGCGCTTACGCACCGATCGCGGAGACACCGAACCAGTCGATTATGAAGACACGTGCTTTACTGTGAAGGGCAACGAGGGTAGCGAGCCCCTTCTGGACAAGGTGCACTGGGACCGGCCTCCAGACCGTCCGGACGGTGTTGACGCGCTCGCGAAAACTCCCGAGGAACGCGACGCTGCGTCCATCTCCGTTGAGGAATTTCTACGCGAACACGGAGAGGACGCCTTCTATCGCCGAACACGAAGAGGACGACTTCTATCGCTTCGCCGGGGAAACTGTCGGGACGCCGAACACAGAGTTCGATATCGACCGCTACAGATTTCTCGTGAGGACGTCCCCGCTAGAAAGGACCCTACAGCGCGTGGTACCGACTCGGTTGCGCCCCCGGGTACTGTATCTGGCACACCATCTGAGGATTGCAATTCACCTGGGAGCGACGCGTATGTACTATACCCTTCGCAGGGAGCACTACTGCCCACACATCGCCAGCGACGCGTTTTCGACCGTACGTAATTGCACCTCGTGCGCTGCGACCCGCGGGACGCTTGTGAAGAACCAAACGGATCTCAACCTGTTCCCCGCTGCGGGCCCCTGGGAGTTCGTCACGATAGACCTCCTGGGTCCCCTGCCCAAAACTGCGCACGGAAACCAACACGTTTCGGCTATTACCGATCGGTTCTCCAAGTTAACGCGCTGTTTCCCTCTCTGGACCACAACCGCTTCGGTCGTGGCAAACGCGTTTTTGGAAAACTGGGTCTACGTCTACGGAGCGCCGCCGTACGTTCTAACCGACAATGGTCCCCAATTCGCTGCGAAATTCTTCGACCCGGTATGCGCCGTCCTTGGGTGCGGCATTATCCCAAGACGGCCTACCACCCCCAGTCGAACGGACAGACCGAACGGTTCAATCGCGCGCTGTTGCAACGTCTCCAGCACTACGTGGAGTAGCACCAGCGCGATTGGGACCAGTACGTGCAGCCGCTGACCTTCGCATACATTACGCAGGTCCACTGGTCGGCGGAGACGACTCCGTTCGACCTGGTGCTAACGCCCTCACTGTCCGGTCTAGTTCTACCTGGTAATGTACCGCAGGACGCGGGGACCTATCTAGAGTAGCCGCCAACCCGGGTGCAATACAAGTCCCCCACGCTGCACAAGCTTCGCGACAAGCTCGACCGTGCTCGGATGGAATTAACCGCAGCGCAAAAACGGTATTAGGACGATTTTGACAAGAAGGTCCGCTTCCGTCCGGTCGTCGCGGCAGGCAATTTTGCGTTTGCAAGGTACGACCGGAACGTACGAGCTCTCTGTCAAACAAGCTCTCTCAACCTTTCATGGACCTATATTGGCGTACGCTTCAAGGACGGACAAGCGCACACGCGTAGCGCGCCTCCCGGCCACGCACGACCGAACCGTCAGGAGGACCTCGCTCGCACCCGTCGTGAATCGCCGCTCGCGCGCGCCGAGGACAAGGGCAACGGCCACCTTTAATCGATTATGTTTATTGTGGGCGAAGCCTCTAATGGGCTACGCGAGAAGGGGCGACCCGGCGAGTGGAGCCTAAGAGTGCCTCGTGCGCTTTGCCGGCGGAGCCACCGCGGCACCCTCCGGTGCGAGGAGAGAGGCCCCGACCGTGGAAGAAGACATCGGCGCCGCGGCGAGGCGCTGGCTGACCACTGCATGGATGTCCTGTACGCCGCGGAGCTTCGCGCGATGATCGACGCGCTGACGCACTGCCGCTGTGGAGGCCTCGCTGAGCGCCGTGACGGTCGTCTTCAATTGCTGCACTTAGTGTATCCACTCGCAAGCCTGCAGTAGCGCCTGCTCAACAGACTAAGAAACTGTCGCCCCCTCAAAGGACCAAGCGTACTGCAGGGCAGTGAACGAGGCCTCCTCGCGGAGGCGCTCCGGGGAAGACCGGCCGGACAGTTGCGGTGCGAAACCGGAGTCGGCATCGGAGCGGGTCGAAGAGTGCCTCCGGTACCGGTCATCACGCTGATGTGCGGGGGACTCGAGGCGGGGGACTCGAGGTGGAGGACGTAGATCCCACGGCAGCGGGGAGTTCTCTTAAGTCGCACTGCTCCTGAGCAACCCCTTTTGGAGAGTCGCTCTGAATTGAGCCCACGCGAGCGGACTCACCGTGGACCGGCACCGCGGTCTCGGCCACGCCCTTAGCTGCATCGGTTGCAGCACCGCGCGCTAGCGCCACACCGTCATTGGCCGGCAACATGCTTGCGTCGCCCGCAGCGATCACGTCGACCGTGTAGACCGCCTCGCCCGCGTCGGTGGCGCCGGCCAGGTCGGGGGCAGCGGCGCCATTGGTGGCGCCGGTTTTGGCCTCGACCCCGGAGGGCATAGGCGGAGTGCACCGCTGGTTCCAGCTGAACTGATCGAAGGCCGGTCGGTCACTCCAATCCATTCCCTCCCCGAAGTCTAGCAGCTGCTCCGCGTACGTCACGTGAAACTGACTGCCCTCGAGGACCTCTGCGCCACCGACCGAGCGGATTAAGTCGAAGAGCCCCGCCGAGAGGCGAAAGAGCACGCCACGCTCACCGACCTGTTCGTCGCGCCTCGCGAGTAGCCGCGAGTCCGGTTACTTCGTGATGAACGGGATACCCTCGCCGGCGGCGTGCAGTAAGCAAAAGAAGGCCAAGACAGCCATTCAGAGAGCACGATCGCTAGCACCAAGACGCGCGTTCGCTCCGTTTCCGCTGACTCCGCTTGGCCGAGCAGCAACCAGTGCGCGGCGAAGTACGCCATGACGCTCGGCCTCCCTACGCACAAGTACTCCGGCGCCTCGAACGTCGACCAGTTCGACGGAAGCACGGCGCACAAGCTGTGCCGCTCTGGGCTGGGCACCGAGAAAAACGTGGTGTTGTGTCATATGTGGAAGAAATCTTCCACTCGGCGCCAACGCTGCCGCCTCTCGCGCCTTGCGTATTCACCCCACCGCGCTCAGTTCGCGACGCTGTACCGGCTGTCGAAAGGCCGCGGGAAGACTACCAAGCGGACGTCGGGCACGATGCCCGCG
>NW_005178819.1:175363-233692 GCF_000350225.1 Chondrus crispus
GAGAGGGTAGTACAACGGCGCATGCCGATGCAAGCGTCGCATACATCGTGCCACATGTGGCATAACGCCAAGTCTCCACCTCTGTACACTTTACATGGCCGTGCACGGCCCCTTTCTCGCCTTGAGCGTCCCGGTCAAATTTTTCAAAGCTTATTTCTGGAAAAATTACGCACGACGCGTGCGCTAGAGACGCGTGTGTCCCAGCTCAAAATTTTCGCAAAAACTACTCAGGAAACGTGTGTTCTCGTTTGGCCACATATTTTGCCAAGCGTGCCTCTGGCCGTCGGAGATCGAATATGTTGACAGCGCGTCATCTGGTGCAACCGCGCGCAGCGAAGGTGTAGACGATCGGGCCGTCTCGTTCCAGTGTGTGGTGCCCCGCCTCGTCGTAGATCTCCCCGTGCGATTCGATCACACCCCGGTTGTTTCTCCATAAGGTAAGCCGAGCGAGCCTCCTTTCGTTTTCGGTGCCGCGATGGGCACGGGTTGCTCCACGCAGTCGTTCTGACTTAACAGATCGTGTTTTTCGGCGTTCGTTTTCTGTGACGCAGACGTATCCCCCACGAGTCGGCCTCTCTTGTGATGTCTCCGAATGGCAACGTTGCGCGAAAGCTTGCGCCATCGCTCGCGGACAGATCGTCTGTTCTCGCCCCGATCGCCCCGCCCACACTTGGGCTCGCGTCTGTAGGATCGCCTGCCGTCGTCACCACCAAGGTGCCTTCGATCTTATCGGGACTCCCCGTCGTTACAGTGCCATCAAGGCCTGTTTGTGTTCCACAAGATTTCTCAGGGAGCGACCCCGTCTTTTGTTCGTCGGGGAATATCGTGTACAAGCAAGGTCCTCCCGACGTGGGCGCCTCGTCGGCGTCGGGCCCGCCGGGGGTCTTCGATCACGCATCGGGCGTGCCAGTCGGTGTTGCGAGCCTGAAACCGACGCGCCGGTCTTCTCTGGAGTAGTCAGGAAACGTGAACGTCACCAATCCTGGTGGCCTTATGACTTTGCGCTGTTACGAGTGGTACTGTGCCACGCCAAGTTATGCAGCATTTGGAAGCTGTCGCGTCCCGGGATATCCATACGCAGGATCCCCCAGAGCGAGGGAGTATTACGGATCGGTTCCGCGGCATCGCTGCTCGGCCGTGCCGATACTTCCGCTGAATAGCTACCCAGGGCAAGATTGGCGTACGAATGGGAAGAGTTCCCTCGTGTGAACGTGATACTCTAAGATGTCCTTTTCGTGGACAGTCCCCGTCCTGACCTCCGTCGGTTCCAAATAATGGCGAGGGGTGGGGCGTCGTCGTTCATGGTTACGGCCTGGGAAGAATATTTGCGGAAGGGACCCGCGTTTCAGGTGCCCATGTAAATTCCGTGTGGCCGTTCGTTTGCCTTTTCTTACTACGAAGTTGAGTACGTTGACTGAGCCGCTCGGTTCCTTTTTGGGGCCGTCAACCCGTCGGAACAGAGATGCCGCCTCCTTTGGTCAAGCGGTCGAAGCGTTAGGCCAAAGGGCCTACGAGTCATGGAACGTTGGCTCGATGATCGAGACGTTAGCTCGCTGATACCTCGTTCGTACAGCAGAGCTTCTTGAGGTTAAGTGAGACCTTCTTGGTGCCGTTTCCGAGACCAAGGTGGCTTCGGAGCGTGCAGATCGAGCTGCGAGTATAGTAGATGACTGGCGTGCTTCCCTTCGTGAAATTCGCGCAGAGCGCGATCGTTATCGTCAGTCGGATGATACCTTCTGGCGGTCCCAAGGGTATGGAAATGGTCGTCACGGACATGACTCATTGGTTGGTTCCAGCGCTACGAATGCGCGCTGGCCCGTCCCGAGTATTCGGGATCCTTATTCTCCGGAGCGGCGTGATGGATACGCGACGACGTGTCGCACACCGACGCGAGACATTGGGGGCGGTCCCTCTCGTGTTGCGTCGGAAGACGAGGATGCTTATTACGGAGACCGAACTGCAGGTCACTATTGTGGTACCGTCGATCCTCCGGTATGGATCGAGGTACAGACTCGGGTTCTGTTGCCCGAGTCTCTCCTGGGAGACCCGTCCCGTGAGGGACAGCGCAGTAGGGACACTGCAACAGCGTAGACCGGGAAACTGTGGTGAGGGCAGAGAAGGAAAATGGGGAAGTGGGTGTAGATAGCCGTAAGGATAGCAAACCGACCAAAGCAGGGGTAGCCGTAAGGATAGCAGACCGATAGGGAAAGTAAAGAAAATAGGAAACGCGAACTAGATTAATTACAGATACGACCAGAAGGAAGGAAGCAAAGTTAAGGGGAACACTTGGGCGTAGAAGCGTACCAGAGACTCGTCATAGTAGCTCCTGGATCCCAGCTGTGCGGGGTAAATGCTTGCTTTATGAAGGGGGAGGTGGCACCATCCCCGTGAGTAAATTACCGCCCGTGGCCCTGGACTACAGTACCTCTACAGTATAAATAGTGTAAGGAAGGCTTACAGCCACTAACCAAAGATTGGATCAACAATTACACGGGATCCGAGATTCGATACACGACGGCTCACCGGTACTGTACGACGCCTGACACCAGATCCTATCCATTGCACCACAACTATGCCCGTCCCTAATTCGTACTTGAAACTTGTTTCACTGTGCCCGGTGGCATCACTGTGCCCAGTGGCACTCGTGCAAGACCCTTTGGGTCTCATGTCGCAGAATATGATGCATTATTTAAGCTTGTGTTGGCGTAACTAACACCATTGTGGTTAGTCTTACAATGAAACAAATTGTTCTTTCGACATCGTGTTGTTCTTCGATCATCCCTGAATTTATTGTCCATCGCGCGTGAACCGTGCCAACTCGAAGGGCTTGAAACTCTCGAACGTTGCTATTGCAGCGTACGATACAGGCCTCCTCAAGCGTGGGGTCCTAGTCACGCCAATTGTGGCCGTGTTGTTTGGTTTTAAGGCGATCGCGTACTGCAATGGAGGCGTTGTCGATAAAGACGGACGAGGTCTTCTGGGACATGGGTACGATTAGTTCATGTGGGCTCCGCGTATCCAGTCCATTTGAGGAGAAAATCCACATTTCCGCCTCGAGTACGGTGGTCCAGGAGGCGACCCACCGTGTACGTAGGTCCTTCGTGAACCTTCTGAGAAAATTCGGCGGCAGATGCGTGTGGAACTTCGTTTAGTTCCGGAGAATGTCCCTTGGCATTCGAAGTTTCCGTTGTACGCCCTGTGGCTGATTCGGCAGCGTTTGTACGAGCCCCTATCGGGGGCGGCGAAAAGACGCATCCGTCAGCGGAGACACATTCAATTGCACCGTTCCGATTTATTGTTAGAGTCCGTTTGTCCTGTGGCAGGACCTTGTACGGCCCTTCCGCAGGGAACTGCAGCTTTACGGGTTTTGTCGATCCATCCGTAGAGTCTAACAAGATAAAATCTCCAGCTCTAATCCTTGACTTGACGCGGCGTACTCGCTTGTCAAAGTCTCGTTTGTAACGCGCCTACGTTCGTTGCAGGCTTTTGTACGCCTTTAGGATAGACAGGTCCAACCGTTGTCTGAAATCGTCGCGAGCAGTCGCGTCCGGCGTAGAACGCCGTCGTGAATAGTGATGCAGAGAGAACTCTGGCGGAGGTCGCGTTAAAACTAAATCGAAGGGAGTCGCCCTTGTAGATTTGTGCACGTGACAGTTGTGCGCGTACGTTAACGCTCCGGCGTAGACATCCCAGTCGTTCTGGTGCTCGTTCACGTAATTCCGTAGCATAGCCACGATTGTACGGTTGTATCTCTCGGTCTGTTCGTTCGTTTGTGGATGGTATGCTGATTTAAAGAGGTTCGCTACCCCAAGAACTTCTCGAACGGACCGGAAGAACCGGGCAGAGAATTGCGAACCGTTGTCCGACAGTAGTGTTTTTGGTCCTCCGTATTTAAATACCCAGGCCCCGCAAAAGGCAACGACAACGACATAGGCGGTGACTCGTCGTAACACAACGACCAGCGTAAGTTTCATGAAGCGATCCGTAATCACAAGAATCTATTTGCGTCCCTTCGTGGATTTCGGTAGAGATCCGAGTATATCAATACCAATGGACTCTAGCGGTGCCGTCGGTTCCTGACTGTCGCCGGGACTTCTGCAGCCATTTGTGGCCAGTAATACGTTCGTCTTGGGATGTAGTACATCCCGATCTGTCCGGGATGTCCTGCGACAACGGGATCGTGCGTTAGCGATAAGAGCGGAGCTCTTAACGTTTACGGGACATCGATTTGCACGATGTCACGTTCGCACGGGTGCTCGCACTTGAGCAGCCCGTCCGTGTCCTCGAAAATGTTCGAGTCGCGTTTTCAGTCCTGTCGAGACAGAACCGTCTTACACAAGTGACCAGCTCGTTGTTCCTCAGCCAGCTCGTCGAAGGAGAGAGGAGCGAGCAGTGCATCATTTTGGGCGGTTGTTGGACAGCGCCTCCTGACGTCATAGAGGTCGACGACATCGAGGTCTACGTCGTCCAACTCATCGGACTCGTCGTCCTCTAATGGCCATACGACTTTTTCTGTAGCACCACGGGGAGCTTCGTTCGTGCAGGGTGCTCTAGTACCCTTCGTAAGGAAAGCCGTTTCCGGTTCGTGATCACACTTCAAAGTGCATCGATGCTCCGTTAATTCGTCAAAAGGGAGACTTAACTGTCGAACGTCGGTACTTCGTCTTCAATCTCGGATTGGTTTCCCCTATTCGGGGCAACCAATCGTGAGAGCGCGTCCGGAACTCGGTGCACCCGTCCCGGGCGATATTCGATCGTAAAGTCGCATTCGTCTAGGCGGAGTCTCCATCTCGTTAGTCTACCGGGGGACTCCGTTAAAGTCATGAGCCTCGTAGGGCTTCGTGATTGGTTCTGTCGCCGATATGGTGCCAAGAATGCCATCCCACACCGACAAGTGCGTCCGTAGCACAGCCATAATTTCGGCTCGTAAGGATTCGTCCGTAAAGTGACTGAGACTAACGTGAGATTCCCAGTTGTCCGGAACCTTCTCTTTCTTAGAACAGCTGTGTTCTGCCGCAAGGTCCGATGCTCCTTCGTAGTTCGACCCCTCATTGGTTGTGGTTGTCTCTGAGATTGTCGAGATATTGAGAACTCGGCCCATTTCGTCAGCGACTGGTCGCTCTGGCGTAAGAATAGCGACAGGGTTGCGCTTCGCACATCCAATGAGGTATTCTTACGAAGCCTCCGTGGCTTTCGTGAGAAGTTCGCAACGATGACTTCAAACGGACGGTTGGAGAGTACATCCGCCACCCCGTTCGTTAGTCTCACACCATGACGTAGCTGCAACGGAGGCTTAAGGTCAAGAAATACAAGTCCCAAACCCTTCGTAATGAGTACTCCAAGTTGGGACATAGCCGGGATCGAAATCCATTTGGCCAGACGGATGGGTTGGGCGTCAGTTTCACGACCGTTGCCGTTCCGTGTACATCGAGATGGCTTGGTAATCGTTTCACCGTGAGTAGAAGCGACGCCTTTTGCGTCTGTAATGGCGATGCCCCGTCCACGACGTAAGTCAAGGCATTTCTTGTCGATGTCAATTCGATTGACGTGCACGTCAATAAAAGACGTCCCTAGGAAGACTTCTACAGCGAGAGAATCGGCTACCACGAAGGGTAATCGATACGTAACGTTACCGAGTCGTACAGCGAGACGAACGACTGCAGTAAGCTTCAGCGGGCTTGAATCCGCTCCTACCAATCTTGGCAACGAAAGGTTCGGTATTTGATACGTTCGCCAGTCCGGAGGGAGACAGTGTCTACGCACGCGATTGTATCCTGAACAGGTATCAATCGCAATTCGATACGGCTTCAAGGCGTTGGTGGCGGTGCCAATCGAACCGTAGACGGTATTTAGATTCGAGGAAAGCAAGCGTCCCACTCCGTCCACGAGTGGTCGGTCTCCCTTCGCTAGGGATTTGCCTGGACGAGATCGATTTCGTCTCGTTTTTCTTTTTCTCAGCGCCTAGCCGCTCTCGATCTCGGTAGCGACTGTTTGTCCTTGGCAGAATCCGTTTGCACTGCGGCGCGATCTTTTGAATGACCTACTTCGCCGGGATGTGAGGTCCCATTGGTCACTAGGTACCCCTCGTCGGGTTGCACGGCGGCTAGCGGCGCAGAGTTATCCGGGTTGATATTTCAGTCACTCTGAACGGCTTGGCATCCATGTTTCGAACGTTGCGGGCTGTCCGTCGTCTTGCTGCACGTTGGGGGATGAGGAAACAGGTGAATCTTGCAACGTCTGAATCGAGACCACCTTTACACTTTTCCCGAAAACTACTCTCATCGGCGGTATCTGGGCGATTTGAGGTATTCCTGTTCGGGGTGGTTCCCCTGTTCCACTCGCGTGGCTTGGAGCCAGTCTCCGTCAAAACGTGCCACCTCAGGGGCATGAGCATTAGTGGTTCTTCATTCGCGTGTGTGGCAAAGTCGGCGGTGACGATATCGCGAAAGTACATCATTGCTCCTTGTACGTCGTCGTGTGTAGTGTAGTACAATACGCCTGTCAGACAGAGACTGAGGACCGATGGTCCAACAACAGCAAAACCAACAAAAAGAAAAAAGCAACAACTGCCGATGGCGCAGCGACTACGAAGCGTCCGACTTTCCCTTCTCCGTTTAAACGAACTTGCAACTCGTAGTAGCTCGGATCCCTGATAGGGGGGCACAGAGAAATAGCCCGGCCCGGGATCGATGTGTAGATACTGCGAAGAGAATTGCTCGACGAGTGTGGGGAGGGGCGTGTACGTAGGGTACACCGGTTCCACTGGGTTGTAAGGCCAAAGCTCGTTGACCGTCTTCGACACCTTGTAACGCGACAAGGCCTTCGGCGGGGGCGTCGCAACGCAGCCCGACGGGATGAAAGGAAAGTAGCAGCGCTACATCAATGTGCCGTCCCATGGCTCGGAACTCCTTCACTGGTTCGGTCGCAACCGAGGCCGATGGCACCAACACTGGCTTGTACACACGATAAAGCCCTTCGAGGGAGACGTGGTTACAAAAATAGGTCACAGTCGCAGCGCTACGTCAACGAGTCGCCCGATGGCAAAGACACCTACACCGGTTCGGTTGCAACCAATACCGATGGTACCATCACAAGATAAGGGAAATAGGTAGAATTAGAGATAGAAAAGGACAGGTAAATAAAGTAAAAAGAAAGGGAACCCCGGAGTGCAAAAGGATAAAGTAATCTGTAGTAGAAGGGAATGCCTTGTAAAAGACAGACTTCGACCAAGGCGATGTCAGACTCTGGCAACTCGGGTTACCTTTACTGACTTGGTGGTCAGTGGGCTAAGGTATATATCGCCCCGCCGGAGCCACTACAGTAGCTCGCGGCGCTAGAGATCCTACATCTATTCTAATCTAATGTTAGCCAAATTAATGGTAACTAATTAACTAAATAGAATAAAACAATTAAAAATTAAAACTGTGCAAATATTCACACGTGTGTCCCCCATCCCGGACTATTTTCATACCTTATAAAATTCCTTTCCATTCACCCCCATGCAGAGCCCCATATTGCACTACACGTAGCACGACGCACTTCACGATGTGGTTGCCCACCGCGACGGGGGTATTTCGTGTCGGACAAACAATAACCTTGATCAGGTCTTCGGAGGACTGTCATGCTCGATTCACGGAAATCAACTTGTCGCTGACGGCCTCTGTTGCCCGCTTGATGGAAGCGGTCGTCCCGGAGCTGCCCAAGCAGGTTCCGCATATGGGGCCGCGTCTCCCTCTGATACTCGTAGTTACGGTGTGCGGAGTAGAGTCGCTGCTCTTTCGTCAGAACGGGGCACATGTAGAGGGTGTGCCCCGCGATGCGGCAGTGCCGGCAACGATGGTACGGGGAATTGGGCGGCACGACCGACTGCGCCTGCCTCACCGGTTCCTCCGTTAGAGCGGGAACGTGAGAAGGAATGAAACGCCCGATGCGCTTCGTGATATCCACTTCCGTTGTGCTTGTCGGATCTTCCGCTGACCTGGCGGTTTTAAACGTATCGGAACTTGTCGATTCGGCGACAGCTCGTACGGGCATTATAAATACGGGATCAAACTGTGCGCTTGGAGGCGCATCGAGTAAGATAGCATTCCGAGCCACGACGTTGCTTGGGGCTTTGTGTCAAGTGAGATACAACGTCGGGCCAGAAGATGAATGTGCCCTCGGTGGGCGTACTTGAGGCCTCCATTGCGCATTCGCCACGATGTCGGGTAAAGCTTTTCACGAACGGGCTCGGTAAGTATTACCCTCCGCGAGCGCTATGCGACGAACAGCGGCGAGGTCGTTTCGTTGGCCAAACGGAAGGCGATAAACAGTCTCGGTTACGACATATCTCGTTCCGACAGACAATCCGCGGATAAGGTATTCCACCAGCGCGGCATCGGATAACACGGCGGTGCATGAGTACTCGAGACCTTCGAGTCGGTCTGCGTACACGTTTTCATTTTTATGCGGAAGTTGACGAATCGTAGCGACCATCTCATAGGCATCGTTGACAACGTCGTCCGTAAGAAAGCGGTGGATCAACAGGTTCACTAACTGGGCCAAGAAATTGATCCAGCGCACCGTAGCGATCCGAATCGCAACGCCGTCATCGTGTAAGAAGTTTACAGGCGTTCCGCGTCACGCTCCGAGACATGAGCGATGACTCGTACAGCTACGCACTGGTTGAAGCGCTGTTCGTTAAAGGTGATGCTGATGTACTTGAGAAAGAACAACAGTCTTATCGGAGAGGAGCCATCGAAGGTCTTTATCGTAGGCCGAATGCCTTGGCAGCCCTTCACGTACTTGCCAATTCGTCTGGCATCGTTCTCCGAGACAAGAATAGAAGTATCGTCGAGACGATAGAGCCGATAGTCGACAATGTGACTGAGTTCTTGAAGTAAGGTTTTCGTGGGCTCGATCCCAGGCTCAAGAGGTCCTGAATTACCGAAGAGCGTCACCGCGAGTGGTGGAGAAGGCGTTTCCGGTCGGTATGGAATCTTGTAGGACACAAACGGAGGGGTCGTAGACCGTGCTTTACTAGCGTGAGCTTCACGACGAGGCTCATTCGGTTCCGGACGATCAGAACCTGAAGGAAGAGGGTCAAAAAAGCGCAACAAAACCGGACTCGGTCGAGACACGTCGCGAGCGTTCGCGGACGTTGAGGATATATCCGATCCTCTCTCTCGCAGCTGCGGCGCGAATCGGGTAGCCGATTGGCGCGGCTTCGTTGCTGATTCACTTGAGCGGGTAGGCGCGAGAAAGCGCCCATCTGCTTGGCGGTCAGTTCAGGTGACCTATCGGAGATAAGGCTCTCCCAAAGGACGAGTCGAGATTCGATCGTATCGACGTGAGCTCGGAAGCTCTCAAGTCCTTGCTTGAAAGATTGATATTGACTCAACATTAGGTCATGGAGATTGTCTCGGCAATTCTCGTAGACCCCATCGTAGACGTGGTTAGGGAGCGCTTCCTGTATATCCTCGAGGTTTCGAAGCATCGTCTCGTACGAATCCATGTCGGGAGCACCCTGAGTTGGGCGAAAGTCGGAAGCATGTTCAACGACCCCGGTCGGGTCAACCGACGGTGGGGTCGGAGCGGACGGTTCCAGGGCTTCCGAACCAGCGAGCGAAGGGTGAGGCGAACTCATACGACGAGACGACGGTTGTCAACAATATTGCTATGCGCAGAAAACGTGGCGTGCGCTCACACTTCTAGGTCGGGAGACCAGTGTAGTAGAACGTGCCGCGCTGGACCGGCTTCGCGTAGCGGGAGGTGCGACACGTCGTGTTCTAGTTCGAGGCGTGCCAGACGCGTCGAGTGCCGTGCACACGTGTAGTAAGAACCACAAAACCAGACAGAAGAAAGGTCGGTAGCTGGCTGGTGGAGGTTTGGTAGAGCGGTTTGCGTTCGACGCAACGGTGCCATGAAAGGCAGACGGACGTCCTCAACGTGGTGACTCGACGCCTTGCGGAGGCGACGTCGTCACGTGGGACGAATAGGAGCGCTTGTGCAGCACTCGTTGTGTGTTACCCCTGCGGTTAAGTACCTTTTGTTGTACTCGATATACTAAAGGAAGGGCAAAACGTTGTTAGCAAAAAGACTTTGGCACAAAACCAAGGGTCAAAGTAGTCGGTCCCCAAGTTTATGCTTCCCCCGATAATGCCTCCCCTCGAGTCCTCCCCCTTCTCTGCTTTATTAGATCTACTACTGTAGTCCCCATCCTTCAGTCGGTAACGGTAGGACTACGCGTCGGGCCGTAACAGTCCTGCACTGCGGCGCCAGCGAGATACGCCGGTATCATACATTAGACGGTATGATTCGAGTACAGTACGCACATGAATGCCAATTGCGATGCCAAACTTACCGGGCGACAAGGAAATATCCTTTTGGATTGGAAATTAACCAATGCGGTATTTGCCGTACACACTCCAGTGTTCGAGTACAGTATGTACACTGGTGGACACTTGGCGTTATGCCACCCCGCGTCCAACAAGTTCTGTCGGACGTATTCGTCGACGGTGATCGGAGGTTTGCAACCAGCGGCGCGTCAGCGCGAGCGGCGGCGGCGGTGGTCCATCGAGGACCCGAGCCAGATCGATTGCACGGAGTTTACGCCGCTCCGCAGCCAAGCCAGAGAACTTGGGACGGTGAAGACCGGCCCTAGCGTCGATTTCGACCCTCGTCCGGCTGGGAGAAGCACTGCTCGACGGCGCCGGCTCCGCGTACGGCGCCTCGGAATGGGCCCTTGGGGCCGCCGTACTCGCAGCGAGCAGCGACGACCTGGGAGGCGTGAGTGGCTACGCAGGGGACCCCGGGTCCGCCTCAACCGTTCTTCAGGCCGCGTCCAGGAGGGGCAGCGGCAATGACTGCGTTGCTTGAATTCTCGGGCGATGCCGGACCCACCGGTGCCGACGAATTGGCTAGCGCGTGCGCGTGCCCGTCACCTCAGCGGAAGGGTATAGCTCGCTGTGAAGGCGGGGCCGCTGTTGGAAGGCGGGACTTGGTGGCATTGCCGCCGGAGCCCAACCACGGCTCAGCGGCGGAGCGTACGCACGCGCAGCGGGAGTGTCGTCAGACCGCCCATCGGAGGTTGCGCGAAGGGTCGTTGAAGAGGGATGTCGTCGTCGTCGGAAGCAGTTTCGGAGTGCATGGAATATCGCTGGGGGAGAGTTGGGGGGTCAGTTTGGTTCACTGGGGTGGAATCGTATAACGCGCTTTCCGGATCAGACGAGACAGTGTCGTTATATAACGCCCGGCCGCTGACTTGCGAAGAGGCGTGGTTGTTCGCGCGCAGGGGTTTCTGCCCCCACATCGCTCGTAATTGAGGAGAACAGCCGGAACGGGACTGCATGGTCGAGAGGGAGGTCGCTACGGGAACGTAGCGATAGCTAAGGAAGGGGTATGTAGCATAACAACCGACGCGGGCGGAGGTTTGAATCTGGGGGCCGGTACGTTGTACACGTGGGCGGGCGTGCCCACGTGTAGGAAGCGCGCGCATGTACCGATCGGTCGTGGTGTGGCGTATGTGTACAATTGCACACGTGTCGTCCGTGCGGTTGTCTACGGGAATTAGGCGTATACAGTGGCACACGAGTGGTCCGTGCGGTAGTTGGTAGCTATTGAGCATGTACGGCAGCGCACACGTGTAGTCGCAGCATCCGCGCGGTAATTAGTAATTCTGGCGCTAGTTTTTTAAATTGTGTACAGTACCCGGCACACAATAGGCGGCAGGTACTGTACTGAGACAAGTGTCCGTGGGGTTCCTTTGAGCGGTTGACATCTGACACCCGTCCCCAACAGTAAACTGGGGCAAGCTCGCCCCCGTCCCTTTCGCGCCTAATCTACGACCGCTCTGTAGTTTATTCGCGCGCTGGCTTCTAACCCGTTACCGGTCGTCTTCCTATACGCACCACGGAGCGACTGCCCGTAACCAGCCAGTGAGCCACTCTCCTTTCGCGAATTCGTCCGCACAGGTATAATAAGCGCGCCGCGCGTCCGCGTCGCGTGCTTCCTCGGTGAAACCTTCATCTCTGTCCCGACCCAAGGCGCTCTTACAAACCACCCCAACGACGGTGGAACCATATGCAAAGGGTCGCACAGAATTTGCAATCCACGGGCAATAAAACCATATTTATTCCAGCAGAAGAACACCACAGTTTCATTATCAAATCATATTCTGAAGCAGAATATGCAAATTGCAAAACTAACCGCCAGTACATCACTACACTGATCACTTACGCAATTAGGGCACCTGTGTATTGGTCACCAGGACAGTGGCCATTGGTCTCCAAAAGCTTCTAAACGTGGGGTACATTGTGCCAGCAGAAGCCATCAAACTCACACGCTGGCTCTATATGATGATCAAGGAACCCAGCTCCCAGCGAAATAACGAACCATGTACGTCAACAACACTGCCGAAGTGCAACTGGTCAAAAACCTGCAAGCAACACGACGCCGAAAATGAATCCATGTACGATACTAGTATCTCCACGACGCTGTCCAAACATGCTAACGATGAAATCCTGCGAATTCAAACAGCCGGCCAATATGCAGACATATTCACAATACTGCTCAAAGCGAAACTTTGCAGACAGAAAAAGACAACATACGAACCACCAATTACCGATCCTTCCAAGGCTGGCCTCGCGTCCGGAAGACCATGGTTCCATCCAAAACAAAAACATGCTCGGTCAGCCTGCACGCACATCCTTCACAAATTTCGATCAACCTCGAATTGAGACAGTACTTTAAATAAGGCATTGCGTGTAGGACACATCAGCCATACATGCAATGAAATCGCCTCCGGCTGCCGCTCCAGATTGGAATAAGGAGGCGGCGGTGTTCTTGGCGTCACAGTAAGACATGTAAGACATGTAAGAAAATATAACAAAAATCAATACTAGTCTGCCCATATTAAGAACTTAGTCAGGCATGCGACTGCGCAAACTTATTTATTAACTCTCTATAAACTTAGAAGAAAAGTTGTGGATCTGAGCAATAGATGATACGATTGGAACGATTGCCTGCTCCAAAGTCCTAACAAGGATTTCCAAAATAACTTTTCCCTATCAAGACTCCGGGCGTTCCCGTCGGCAACTTTCGAAACAGCGCACCTTACGTAGTCCTTCACAAAAGCGAGCTCAGCTTGGACTCCCTGTAGTCTTCTTTCCTCAGACATCTAACTGTTATATACAAGATGACAACTCGATACAGTAATTTTCTTTATGGTAGTAACCTCCACGAATCTTCGTTTCAAGTTCATATTGGGGCGTCTATATATTTCTATACCGATGTGTCAAACTCAATTCACTTTTTTTTCATCGAAAAAGACCCCTTACAATTCACAATTTACATAAAATATGCCTTTGCGGACTTGCAAGGTACAAGAACGACTCATCTATATCTGCATATCTCAGCTCATAAGGGCAAATCATTTGAAATGCTCTCTTTTATTGCTATATAGGGCAGCTGGGCTGTGCGGTAATATGGCCAAGTTTCCACAAAAACACTTCGGAAAACAGTCCTAGTGTTAAGTGTCCACAACCCTCTCATTGCCAAAGAGTCCCCCTGATGAAACATTGATGTCCCCGATCAAATGCCTATTGTATATACATAAAATATATATAGCATATATATAAAATATATATAGCGTGATTTGTCTTCCATATTTATATTATAAAATATGAAAGACAAACCACGCTACTGGGAATGTGATTCTGAAGGGAAATATAACACAGGGGGAGGCGGTAAATCCCGAAAGGGCTCCATTATTTGCATGTTGTCTTTAAACGGTTAACCGTCAATGAATGAATATAACCTACATGTATTCATGAGCTAGGGGGCAAATAGTGGTATTTGACATACTTTTCCAAGCGCCGGAATATTGCTCTGGCATCCAGAACATCATGAGACCACAGCACTATTATTCTATTTACTGCACCTGAAATAGAGAACTACAGCGTTTGAGCGTGAGTTGCGTAACATTGGCAACCGCGTGAAAACAAAAAGAAGGTAGAGAGACATTGCGTCGAAAAAGATGGTCCAAAACAAAAATTGTTTGAAACATCGATTCCCTGTCTCTTGTTGCGCTCGGTCTGTGGCCAGTAACGTTTGATATTCCCCCACCACATCAGCTCCAAGCATAAAATTATTGTCCTTGTAGCCACCTTCAGCCACAACGCTTTCCCCAGACCGCAATAAACCTTTCATACGCAGCCGAAAATGGTGAGATCTGGGAATGCTCCACCTGGAAATGGCCCTAACGCCCAGACGATGTGGCCCGTAGCAATGCAGATGGCTACTTCATACCGCAAGCCAAGTCCCTTATATGTGTGAGAGTACCATTCCGGGCTGAATGGTGCGGGCTCGTAGATATGAAAGTCTATACCGTCGACCAAGAGGTTGCAGATTGCATCACGACCACTCCTAAACTTATCTTGCCAGATTATGTTCCAAATCATGAAATGAAATCAAACAACGTATACATTTTCCAGTTCGAAAGGGGTTTGAATATTGAAAGTACAGAAACTTCGGGTGTTACGGATAGGAAAGAATTGTTACGAACAATTTGAAGGTCCGCAAACAGATGAACAAAGGACGACGACCATTTTCTGAAGGTTTTTGCGTCACTCCGGCCATAAAATGATGTGTGTTCTCACTTCGGTACACCTTCAAACAAAACAGTGACCACAGAAGGTGACGGGGCGAGACGAGATTGGGCGATGATGGCTGATAAGGTCCCAAAGCAGGGCACAAATATTCGAGGTTACTGTAGCATTAACACCCCCAGCGATAAAGGTGTATGCACAGTTCGACCGACATCCTTGTCGATCGGGATGACGGGGGTGAAGCGGGACACCAGCTAACGGCACCGGGCAGCGGGCCCGGGTAGCGTGGTAGAGCAGAAACGGGGAGGACGCGAGCACGCGCGAGCGGTTCGACGCCTCAACGCCCCGGCGCGGTACTGGGTAACGATCCAGTACCGACGGGCGGAGACGGAGGCGGCTCGTGGGCGTGCCGCGGGCGTCCTCAACCTGCGCTCGGTCCCGCTCTAAGGTAATTAGCGAGCGTTACCTTGGAATAAGCGGGAAGTCGGACCTTGACGGCCGGTGGGTGACAAGTCCGTGCTTGTCCTCCTCCACCGCCGCCGGTCCGCTCCATATTTAATATACAAAACAATTTATAACACTACAGTACTGAAGTACTGTAGTGGACTACTGTAGCATAGATCGGACCGTACTGAAATACTGTCAGCCATCGTGGCTGACAGTACATATGTGTGCGCGCGCTTCCGTCCCGCACGGTACACGTGTACACGTGTATACGCGTGCGCCCTGTACCGGAGGGGTACACGTGGCCACGCGCGGTAGTACTGTACAGCATCGGGCTCTACAGCATTGGATCCCGTTGTTGATCTAATCTAACTAAAAAGCCCCAGGGGGGGTTATACTACAGCTATCCCAAATAGTGCCCGAAACAGCTTGCATTCAGACAGGGTGCTGAGACAGGGGCAATTCTTCGCCATATTGTCCCCAAATTTGGGCGAAGGGTGTTGCGGCATTTGGGAGTGGTCTCGACATCGTTCGTCTTGCAGAGACAGAGTCCGTCTGCAAGACTTTTGGGAACTCTTTAAATCACTAGTGTCTTTCAGAGCTCGTCCGGAGCACTTTGGAGGCAACAATCTGCTCGGAACATACTCTTGAAAGATGTCAAACATACAGCTGAAAAATAATTTATGCGCCCCATGCAGCGTGCATAGAATCGTCATAAGTTTCGGTTTACCCAATTTTTATATGGCGAAAGTTTTGTCCCGCTTGCGCATACAGCCTCCCAGACGCTTTTATCTAATAGACCTGAGTACATATTTGCTCCAAGAAGACTCGTATGTTAGAAAATAAATCAGACTTGACGTGTGCAGGCAATTCAAGGAGCAAAAGTTTCGCTTTTTACAGAATGTTACTCTTCTTTAGGACCGATTTTCTTTCGATATATTAGTGCATTTCCAAAAAGCATATGTGGTCCTCAGCGTTATGCGTAGAGGAACTAACTTATGCAAAATTGAGAATCAGACGGGAGCGTCATTGGAGTTCTTCGCTGGATAACGCTAACATTAGTTTTAACGATTAGCTTTTTCGACGTGGTCCTGCATTGGTTTTGGCAGATGTAATTAGTCTCCCGGAAAATGCGTGTAGTGTTGTCTTTTACGGCAGAGACGGAAACGCAGAAAGACAGATACATTACCCGCTTCACGCGAAATGCCTTTTCTGGGACCACTCTTTCTCGGACACTACATAAAACGTCATCAAACGACGTGCAATTTCATTATCAGTAGGATCTCGAGACGCACCTCACGAGACAAACATATTCTCAATTCACCACCTCAACCCTATTTTTGCACATCTCTCCAGAGGAAGCTCTAATCACCGCGCTGGACATATGAGGGCTTCGGGGCGTTTGATCAAGAAGTCCATGACTGTCAAGCTCCTAGTAGGAGCTCGTAGTTCGGGCCAAGTTTGAAAAGGGTGAGCTCACTGTTTCTGAGCAACATAAGTCAGTGTGGTAATCCGAGGGAATATTCCGGAAACACAAACTTGCTAACTTTAGGACCTGTTACAGTGCCCCTCGATCAGAGTTTCGGACTACAGTTCGTGCCGTAAGTATGTCTGTATTAATGTATGTTTGTCTCTTCTTGAATATATTCTTTCTCTAACTTCACAGCATTTCTGGCAGGGAAAGACGAAAACGATGTGAGTGATGAGGACATGTTGGATCGTCGATGCAATGCAGGCAAAATATCAATGTCGGCGTGTAAGCGCCGTCTTGAAGCTGTCGCAGAGGATGTGGACGATGAAGGTGAGGAACGAGAACCATTGGGTGAGGCGGGATCAGAACTTATGTCGAGAGACCTTTCATTCAAGCCTTTGTTTCTGATATCCAATTGGACAGAGCGTACATACCTCTCGAAACGTTTGAGTATTTCGATAATTCTTCCTTCTAGAATTGGTAGTGGGAGGTTTACAATAACGGTAGTCGATGACGGGAATGTTTCACAGATCTCTGTGTGATAGCCAAAGCCCCTTGTCGAAGTTCTAGTGATGCACAGCTGGAAACTTGCCGACGAGGACAGAGACTTCATTTCTTATCACCCTTCTATGCTGAGATTTGAGGCAACATTGCGTAGCTTACGTCAGTGTGGTACAAACTCGTGCCACTCTAGTATCCTTTTTCGCACAACTCGTATACACGTATATGTAGATAAATCAAGTACCCCGACGTACAGTACCAAGCTCATTTACACAAGCCTTGCCCGCTTTCGACACGCACCCACGTGGACCTACTACCGTGCCTGTAAACGTGTGTACTATGACGCCGCCTCGTGAGCTCCAGCCGTTACATCTCGACCGCGATGTAGTACAGTATATAGTGTCGTTGGCGCTTACGCCTGGTGGGTTTGGGGACAAGCAACCAAGGACCAAGGACGCGACTCTCGTTCTTGGTTTTGCGCAGTACCAACTAAATTCTTCTCGTTCACGCTCTCTCGTTCTCCTCGCTCGCGCCCTAGGACTCTCGTGGCCACGTCGCGTGTTGCCTCCCCGCTCGCGCGCACGGTTCGCTGGCCGTGAGTTAGCCCCCCAGGGTCGAGAGCACCGCGTCGTTCGCTTCTAGTTTCCGTGATTCGCGAGCACACCCGGGTTCTACAGTCGTGCGAAAACCTCTACCACTTCCCCCTGGCTACGTAGTACACGACCCCACGAACGACCAGTGTTTTAGCACGTGACCACGTTTCGCGTTCTACTACAGTCAGAGGAGTTCAGACGCAGTGGAGTCGATTGCGCGGATACCGCTGCCATTTGCGGTACTGACACAGCTTGCATGTGTCTTCAACCTTTCATTTCTAGAGGGAGGCGGAACAAAGATGTTATTTGTCGATCCGAAAGCCGCCGCAACCGAAGATTACGGCGTTGTCCCCGGCACAGAATCGTTTCAGGAAGTCTAATTTCTTTTCTATTCTTCAATGTTTTCATTACACCATCTGCTCAGGACCTTGATGTATAGCTTTTAGATGACCGTTTTGCTTTTTCCCGCCTCCCCCAGTGGTCCCAGAAAATTCTGCATAATGATTTAAGTAGTCGAGGCGCAAACAACAGTGGAGGAAAAGAATAGTCACGTTGTGGTGCAGCGACCCTGCCTATTGTACGCCTGTTCAACGCCGTTGCGGGGCCGCGCTCCCCACCTTTGGCACGTGTGTCACACGTGTGATCATCCAAGGTGTAGGCGTGCACTATGAATGAGCCCACATGTAAGTAATACGCGCTCCCCGCCTTTGACACAAGTTTCACGCGTGTACTCATCCAAAGTGTACGCGTGCACTTTGGATGATACCACACGTGTACAATGCATGTACACACGTGTGTGATACGTGTATGACACGTATAAATAGGTGGTGCCGACAAGTTTCTACGCTAAATAGCGTTTAATCCCAAGTGGCAATTTTAATGGCAATTATTAATTATTATTTACCCATTTAATACCCGACACCTTCGACGGCGCTCAGCCTATATAGGTGTGGTGTCGGAGGGTGCCACAGTAAAGAGGCATGGAGTGATCGAACCCCATTGCTGGTAGGATCCTTTACGGCTCCTCTCTAAGCGGCTAAGTCTGGTACCTGCCCCTTTCGTGGTCATCCTTTTTCTTGTTTTTCCTTTACTTTCCACAACTAGTAGTACTCATGTTTGTGTTTGTGTGTCTTTCTGTGCACTTTCGCAAATTTCGCCACTTTTCGGAAAATAACGGACAAATTTCGGCAATGAAGGCAAAGATTTTTCACTTCAATTTTAGTGTTTCGCAGCTCACCAATAAAATAAGTCAATTTGAGGGAAAAGGCGGCGAACCGTGGGCGGTTCGTGGGCGGCAACGTCAACGCAGTGGCGTGCCTCTGGCATGCGACGGAGGCCGGGTCGGGCGAAGGGCCGGCCGCGCCAGAGCTGCGCGCGCTGCGCCTGCTGCAGCGGCGCAGCGAGGAAGTGAAGCTGCGGGTGGCGGCAGGCGGCTTCCTGGAGTTGCTGCTGCAGGCAGTGGCTGCCGACGGGGCTGGCAGGTGGGCGCAATTCCTTGCGGCAGCCGGGGTGCTGCAAGGAACTGCGCCCACCTGCCAGCCAGGCAGCCGGGGTGCTGCACAAGTCGCTCGCCGCGGACGACGTGACCGTGCAGGGGGGAGACGTTCAACCGAGGGCGCGTACTGGGGGCGGGGGATGGTCGACGGCAAGCGGACTGCGGAAGCTGTCGGGCGCGGAGACGGTGGCGGACGCGGTCTGTCGCGTGGCGGCGGAGGCGTCCGATGACGCCGTCGTGGGTGAGTGCGTGCCGGTGGGGTGGGCGTGCGAGCGCGATGGCGGACGAGGTGAACATGCAGCTCCACGCAAAGCAGTTCCACGCGGCGGTAGGGGAGTTGCTGGAGCGGCAAGCGGGCAACGCGCGCGTTTTGGCGAGCTGGGTTGGATTGCTGCGCAACATGAGCGGGTGAGACACGGCGAAGAGCGCAGTGTTCGGCGATATAGAGCGGATGATACGCGTTGTGGGCGGCGGTGGTGGGTCAGACGCGGGCGGGGCGGTGATGTTCTGCGGGATTGTAGGAGGGGTGTGCCTGCGGTGTGGGGTAGTGCCGGACGGGTGCGCTCGGGACGGGGCGGTCGAGGTGGTGGTATGGGCGATGCGGATGCATGTGACGGAGAGGAGGCCGGGTGCCTCGCATTGAGTAACCTGTGGGCGTAGAAGGAGGGGGCGCGAGAGAGGGTGCGGGCCGCAGGCGGCGGGGCGGCCGTTAGAGAGGCGTGGAAGGAGAAGAGGTGTGGTGAAGTCGAATACTTCGCGCTAAGGGGGATGGGGGAGCTGAAGGAAGAGGAGCAGAGACGCGATGAGCGGTACAACACCCCAGCGGGGTTCTCCGTAGGAGCAGGAGGGCAGGCGACTAGCTACACCTGTAGTGGGGGCGGGGAGAGATGGGCTGGGGGGGTGAGAGGCATACAGAGATGGAGATCACATATGTGGGGCTTACGATGGCGATGCGGTGTAAACATGAGGCGGGCAACGCGCCCGACGGAGCGTACTTGTTTAGCCTACTTTCTACATTTCTACGCTACACTTGTGCTTCGTTCTCTCTTCCGTTTTCTTGTTTGTTCTTCCTCGTCGCTGCCGATAGTGGTCCGCGTTTCGGCCGCGACACACCCACTCCTTCTAGTTACTCGGTTCCGAGTTCCCCTTCACGCTCTGACCGCGACTCTACCTGTGGGTAGAGATCGTGCGCGATCCTCGCGTTTATTCTAAGTTACCACGGACAGAGGGCCCCGAACACTCTGGTAGTGACTGGACATACCGCTTTGCCTCGTAGCGATATTTACGCCATCGTTGGCTAGCATGTCCACTGCACTACACACGTAAAGTTGAAATAATCATGTTTTCTGTCTAGGAACAAATGTTTGGTAATGATTTTAGTACAGTTTAAGGTTTACATACACGGGTTTTCATATTTTACTACTGCAGATGCCATAAATGATATTAGAAGTGCTAATCGCTAGATTCATCAAATACTAGATCTTGAAGCATGCTTACTCAAAAGAGTCTCGGCACAGCTGCAAGTAGTCCTCATTTCATTCCCTCTCACCCTGCCTATACTTTTAGAAAAGAAAAATAGTGCCTGGTGGTCAATGGGACTTTAAATCGTATACCATTCTGACTAGAGATGTATGAGGGCCTGGGCGATATGATCCGATGAGGGGGGTCTCCACGGCAGCGGCCTCTGTGATAGGTGGCTATATGACTCCCCACTCCATCAGTGGAGCATTACCTGTGGTGGAAGATGGCGCACTGGGGAAACGCTTCCTCCATGTGCACACTCCACCCCCCGGCAAACATCAGTTTAGACGCCGATAGAAAGGTTAACAGTGCAATGCGTGGGATAAAACTTCAAGTACGGGGAGTTTAAATCAGCGTCTGGGGTAGCTCTCATTTACTCTTCGGAGGAATGCCCGGTCCCTAAGTGCTCCGACCTCCGGCGGACGGGAAGTTCTTCCGTGACCCAACTACGCATGCCGATCACTGCCAGAGAGCAAATGAATTCTGCAGCACCGAGTAAGTCACCTGTTCACTGGTGCACGTCGCTCCACTCCTGTCACCAGCACCATTTCCAGAACGTCTGCACGTCTGCTCGCTAGGGCATCCCCCGCGGTACAGTGCTATTTTCTACGCCTGCAGACTATCACCCATACTAGAGACGCCCTCTCCTTCCCTCCGTACCCTAGCCGTGCGGACGCAGCCCTTCCACCACAATGGCTCGCATCGGCCATTAGCCGGGCCTCTTGTCCATAGACCTCAAGAAGCGCAGATACAGTCCTGCCTCTACGATCTCAAGCAACCTTCGGTTCGATGGACTAACCATGACGCTGCAAGCAGGGCGTACTGGGCTGAGGTAGTTGCTTTACAGGTCGTTTCGAATTAGTCCAACATGGTTTGTTGACCATGGCTTTTCGTTGCTCTCTGACGAGGCGATGCGGGGTCTGGTACGCTTTCGTTGAGGCTACGTCCGCTGCGTGATAGATGCAATTGGAAGTACCGAAGATAATATGCGCACAACTCAAAACTGCTACCTGGTGATGCCTTAACGTGACAACATGCGTGATATTGCAGTTCATTGCACCAAAAAGATGGCACTATTTAGAAAATCTGTCTTGTCGGCACACAGAACAGCACCCCAAGATTGTCTGAATGAGTTTTTACAAGTGTTTCGATCTGCACGTAGAACTTATCATGAACGATTTTTGAATGGATATTTGGAAGCGTCGTCACAGCTCTTATACGGAATCAGAGGGAAACGTTACTCGCGCTTTAGACAACTTCGTCCTGTTTATCGACGGAAAGAACCTCCACATCCCCGGACCTGGCAGTGAAAATGTAAATCAGCTCGTATCGTAGAGTGGACACAAGCGAAGGCTGGTACCTCAATTTCAGGCGTCGACCAAACCTTGTAGAGTCGTTATGTACTTTAAAAGACCCATGGAAGGACAACGCCATAATTGGACGCATTACATACGGAGAATTCTCCATACTGCTCTACAGGCCTCGTTTTATGAGGATGGCAAACCGTATGTAGGAAAAAATGCTAGCAGTTACAGCTCACGACTGTTTCATATATTGTGTTGTGGCGTTCCAATGTATGACAGAAGCAAAGGACGTTCAATAATTCCACGGCTACTAGCCGTATTTCAGTATTGCGGTCCCTTTGAGTGATGAAGACCAACTAGATGTTCCTGCTTAGAAACCAGTATTACGTCCGAAAGAATCCCGTATGGGTGCTCTTGATGATTCTGCAATTCAACTAACAGACTTCTGCTTCTGTCAACGGCCATGTACTATCTCTCCTTGCTTCTGACTCGTTCTTCCATCTCTCAGAAATTAATTCAATCAAGCAGAAAAGTAAGACTTTTTTTGGGACGTGCCCGGCAGCCGGGCGCGTAGGTCAATGCTAGCCGGATTGACCGGATGAGACCCTAAATAAGGGGGTTGGTTCGACATCCCGGCGTCCGGCTGGGAAAGCTGGCTGGATACTACGCCATGTTGAGACGCTTCAGTCTCGCCCTACAATTTCTACGAGAGAACCTGTTTACTGGAGGTGGAAATGTGACACTGCTCAGTTTATTACTAATCCATGGCTCATTTAGCTGTCTCTTCGTCAGAAGGGTTCTAATGAGGCACATGACCCTGCGTCATGCTCTGTTCTGTATTGCAGTATGACGAGAGCTCTTTCGAGTGCTCTGCCCTCTCAATTGCTCTCTCTATGCTTGCAACCGCACCTAGAGCGTTGTATTTGGTCAACGCAGCACGGTGAGATGTATGACAGTTTTAATACAAGCAAAGATATTGCGATTTGCGGACCAAAAACGTTGTATTTGCCGGCAATGACTGGTGGCTCGCGCTTTATTGGTTCGCGGGCAGCCATTTATCGGATTTTCAGTTTTCTGCATATAATACGGGAATGGGGGCGTGTGTGGGTCCGGGCATTGAGTGAGTCGCATTTATTGCTGGACTGCTGCAATCCTAGCAGACATATTTTTGATACCTCGATGTAGCAAAAGGATTTGCTAATTCGCTGTCCACAAAACCAGCGCATTTCCGCGATATCTCTAGCCTTCACGTGAACGTTCTAGAATAATCTCATAGTGATCGGCGCTAGTACCTGACGGGTGCCTGGACACGTTCAAATTTTCTCAATCGATGGAATTATCTATTCGCATCATTTTCCCTTTAGTTCAAGACTTTCCGCATAATGTGTTCGTACTGAGAAGCGATGACTCAGCTAAATGTACGGAATGAAATCAAGGCATGTTCATTTCCGATTTGCAGCTATCAAACCGGCTACCTTAGGCAATTAACGAGGCCGCTTATCTTACTTCCGAAAGACTCTAACCACAGAGTGTTCTCGATTCGTGCCGAAACTTCATGCGGGTTTGGAGAAGCAGCTCGACATCGAAGAAAGGGCAGCATTTGTGCAATCAAGGCTATATCTTCCCATGTTACAAGCGGACTTTATTACCCTGCCGGGATGCTGTCCAAATGTTCTTCTGAATCTGCACCGCCGAAGACACTAAAATCAGTCGAAAGGGCCTTTCATTCGACGTCCTCAGGCCTGTGGACTACATCTTTGTAAGGAAATTCATGCGCAATACATTTACAAAAGCGTTCATAAGATGCAAAATGATAGTTATTCCGCCAAAACGGATGGGAACGGATCCATGTAGAGTGGGAGCCGTGGCACAGAATCTCAGAAGCTTCGCTTAGACGTCAATACCACTGAAGTGTCGGGGTTCAGGTTTCACTTTTCGAGGTCCTTCTGTGGAGAACGGAACGAAGGGATGAAAAACCCGCCCTGCGGCTGTGGCAAAAACCCCGCCTCACAGCTGTTACACTGTAAAACTGATTAGATAACTTGATAAGTGCTCGTCGAGAGCACCCCTTTAAAATGAAACTTGGATTGGACACCTACTTGCCGATGTCGAATGGTACCCCCCAATGGGCGTGGGGGACAGCCTGTCCGAGGTGAACACTAGATCAGCTAGTTCGTTCTGAGGAAATACTTCTCGTTGATAATCGTTGATGTTCCGTTGGTAAATGGGTGAGGCTAGTCCTCTAAGCCCACACGAACTCAGACTTTTATAAAGTTCTAAAATCTGAACTGTTACAGGAAACCGTGGCTTAGTAGCTCGGGTGAAAACCTATACAGCTCAGCAAAATACACAACTACCCATAAAACTACGTGTTACGCAGTAGTTACACTAAATGTAACCATTACAGCAAAGATACAGCGCTGGATGCGTTGGCGAATTAAGGTTGCAACCCACGTGCGGGCTGACAGCAAGGTACAGCGCAGTGCAGCGCCGTTGCTTACACGTCCTCAACAGTTCCCGATAATTCTATATTACACTGGAAACGCCTTATACTTCCTAATTCTTACACTGCCACCCCTTAAAAACCAAACACGTAGTCTTCATACTCATTCAATACAACGTAAGATCCATTGTTGAACTGGATTCTTGTCCAAACCAGTCTTCACGACTTCCTCCAAGGCCTTACATCTATTGACCTTTGTTAATCCATCAGCGATATTGTGCTCTGACAGTACCAATCCCACGTTCGATATCTCGTGCTTGTTGTATGCTTCTCGAGATGCGGCTATGTCGATCATCAAGCGCTTCTCTGCTGTGTGGGAGGCCTTAGTTATCACGTCGAACATCTGCTTGGAATCGGGAAGCATCGTAATAGGGATCTTACGCTTGTAGAGTTTCTCCAATGTGTGTCGAATGGCAAACACATCATCGAACCCTTCGGCGAACGCGTAGATCTCCCCTGCCATGATTGACCTTACGACACGTTTGCATTTACGACTGGCGAGGTCCAAGACGTGACACTTATTTGACGCATCACATAGCAAGAAGACATATCCAAGCTGCGACGAATGGTCGTCGTTGGTCGCGAAAGAGGCATCCGTGTATGCTCTAAGGTGAAGAGTTCCAAGATCAAGCGGACTGTAGGTTAGGAACAGATCCAGTGAGGATCTAACACGGTGTATAGCACAGTTCATATCTTCAACATGCCCCTTGGAGAAAGTTTCTTCAGTGACTTGGTCTGATCGATTGATCGCGCAGCTGACATCGGGTCTGCTGTGAACTAGCCAGGCGAAAGATGCGCGAACTGATCTGAATCTTTCGAAGCTGACGTCTGTCGGAATCTTGCCAACCTTAGAGGGATAGTCTGGCTGCCCTATAGAGAACACTCGAGCTTTGCGTCCGTAAGCATGCATCCATGGAGTCCGAATTTGAGTTCCTAAGAACTCGACATTGTCCCATTCCCTGGGTGTAGAGTCAAACTTCAACAGCATGTCCTTAGTCAGCTCTTGAAAACGCTCATCTCCGCCAAGTTTGCAGTCATCTATATATGCACCGAGAAGTCCTTCGACGCAATTAGTACCGTTCTTCATGTAGAGCGACGGATCAGTCTCGAGCGGAACCATCTGCAAATCGGACTTGACGTGAGTGTCTATAGTGACACTCCAGTAGTCTCGTGCGTCAGTGATACCATATAGAGCTCTCAAAAGCCGAAGCAGTTCTTTGTCAGTGACCCCAAAAAACTTTTGATCCTGCTTCTTCGGCTTGAGATAAATCTCCCTTGTCAATTTCTCATCGCTTGGGAGATATGCCTGAGTAACATCATGAGAGAAGACGCGAAAGTTTCGAACTACACAAGTGGAAACTAGGATCTTGACCGAGCTCTGGCCAATGTTGTGACATTATGGACAATAAAGAGCTTTTCTTTGTACCTGTGCCCTTGAGCAACGTAGCAAGCTTTGGCCTTTTCCTTGTCAGTTCCTTTGTTTTTCAAAGTGCAGACAAACCTCCCGCCGAGAATGTTCGCATCTTTAGGAACGTCCCACTGCTTTACCTTCATGAAAGTGCCTCTCGACGTCAGACCATCCACTTCCTTTTGTTTCGCAGAAAGGAATGGCTCGGTATCTTCTCTTCGATCACCTATCTTCAAGACTTCAGTCAGATAAGTTGGCAGAACTTCGTTGCACGGCTCAGAAATATCACCATGATGCTTGAGATCCTTGAAGTTGCCAAGAATCCCCGTAAAGAACGTATTCGCAGCAACCACGGCTGGATCATTAATAGAAGGAACACCAATGTTTGCAACATAGTCGGGCGCATTCAGAGCCTGGATCTGAGTTGAATCTGGTGGCAACGGTTGCTCAGAATTAACGGAAGGTATCCTATGCGGCTTGACCCTGTCGACAGAAAAAGTGCTGTGACGACCGTTAACATCGAGTACCACATGTTTCTCGTGGCAACTCAACACTCGAAACGGTCCACGCCATTCATCCGGCCGTTCACGATATACAAGTAAATCACACCCTGCTTGGATTTACGAGTTAGCTGCTCCAGGTACATTACTTCTCCGTGTCGTAGACAGACGAGCTCTCGCAACGTGCTAAACCATTTCCGACCTTGCGGTCTTCATCGCATTCATGCGTTCGCGTTGTTCCGGTAAGTCTTTTGTTGCTAGAGGCATCCGCGGAAGTACGCCGAAAACGAGGAGAATAGGGCAGAGTCCATTTGGCCCGGCTCTTTCGTTCATGGACTTCACCGAAAGAGAGAGAGCATAGTCATGAGCTAGATTGGGATGCTCAGCACGGAACTTACGATAGATCTGGCGAAGGAAGGAATGATACCTTTCTCCAGCGCCTAGTGCATTATGGCTCTCGACACCGGATTCATCTTGACGTATTCCAGCCTTCAAGAGCAAACTCTTCCACCGTTCTGTCGTGACCTGAGGACCTTGATCACAATGGACAATTCAGAAAAACCCACATAAGGAATGAGCCAAGAGCGCATGTAGACATTCCAGACATCATCTGCTGTCTCGCCTTCGCTGAGGAATGCGGCAACAATAAAGAGGGTGTCTTTATCGATGATATGCAAAGTCGATTTTCCATCAAGTTTCATCAAGTCCATGTACACAGTTCTGTTGAATATCACATCCTCATTTGGTAGAGCAACTGAAACGGCTAGGGGCTTTAGCAAGCCTCTGACATATAGCACAAGTCTGAGAGATGTCTTTCAAGGCGCGGTGAGTCTGCGGTGTTGCTTCGGCGTCCTCAGCTCTCTTCATTAGGTCGAAAACTCTGTCGGGATTGGCATGGAAAAAATGACGATGGATTTTCGTCAACTCCGAAGACGTGTACAGAACTGATGACTTCCAGTTTAGGTACAAATGCCCGAGTTTCCGATCAAGGCGGAGTTTCCAACCATAACTTTTGCTGAAGAGCAATCCATCAGCAACGTCGACGACAACTCTATATTCCGACATGATGTCTAGCCCCAGCAGTAACGGGAAATTAATATCGACCACGTTAACTGAGAGCTTTAGGTAGTGCAAATCACCGATGGGAATACGAATTTCGAGCAAACCCAAACTGACATGCGACTGTTTGCCAAACATGAAATGTCGATCACCTTCCTGACCTCTAAGCACCAGATCCTGACTCACGAAACGACAATATGCCTTTAGCTGTGGTATTCCGATAACACTCTTTTGAGCTCCTGTATCTATGCAAGCTCCATGAAACTCTTCTTCTTGTAAACTTGAAAATGCTTGTAGTTCACGAGCATCGCAAGCATAGATTGATTCCGTGGTGTTATAGTCATGGGATCGTCTCTTATTGAGAGAAAGGCGACGACTCAGTCCCTCAGAGGAAAATCTGGATGTTCAATATCGGTTTCCGCAGGAGCCGTGTCGTCCTCACCTTCAGTATCGAACACTCCAGCATCGTTTCCGTGGCTCTGGTCAATCTCAAAGACCTGCCCCGAGTCGTACTGATCATCCAGATCATTCGTGTGTCCGGAGTCCAGCTGGGAGCAGAGTTCATAGAGCACCATGTGGGGGGAAGGAGTCTGCTGGCGCTTCTTAGCATAGTACTCTAGTCGGCTTTTTGCGGCAACAACAGAATTTATTGCTTTTGGACAGTCACTGCGGTGATTAGGTTCACCGCAATTGAAACAACCCATAACTTTAAGTGGGTCATTCCTGCCATTTGTTTGTTTTGATTGCTGTGCGTGCGTGATAACCCTGCGTAGGAGGTCGAGTCCTAAGACCTTGGTGTCTGTTCAGGTATAGCCCTTGACTTTGGTACAATATGCCAGAGAAGTCGTCTTCGTTCTTCGCAGTCTTGACGGATACTGAGTCCCGAACCCTCGCTAGCTGTCCTTCCTTGGCAAGATGAAGTGCAGACTCTAACTCACCATATAACATTTGGAAAGACAGGTTGTGTGTAGCGATACGCGAAAGTGGTTCTGTAGCCCAGTCATATCCGACAACGGCTCTGCGAAGAAATTCCACCTTGTGAGCCTCGCCACAATGTGATTGCGGGACCTGAGGAGCAAGCTTTGTGATCACCTTGTATGTCTTCTCAAGGGCAGCAGAGGTTTCAAGTCCATCTGCAACAAACTTGGTCACACGGAGAGACGAGAGATAATTCTTGCGCCGATCTTGGCGGACGCAAGAATTATACTCCTTTTCAATCATCTGCACTGCTTGCGGGAACGTCGCTGCGTATGATTCGATCTTGTTGTAGAAGCGCTTTGCATCACCAGTGAATAGGTTATGCATATACTGAAGGTTCTGCGAGGAAGATAAGTCGTAGTCACTAGGAGCACGTGTGTAATCCGCAACAAAGTCGTTGAAGAACTCTCCAACTGCCCCTGAAAACTTCTGTCTCTCGTCCTTGAAACGCATTGCAATCTTATGAGCAACGCTAGAATCGACGTTTGTCGTGTGAACGATGTCGTCAGACGGAGCGACAACTCCTGGCTCACTGGTCCGCTTTTCTTTCCAGCTGCTACAAGCTTACGAGCAAATGTTTCGGCGATGTCCCGGTCTTCAGCTTCGTCATAGAGGCTTGTTGCTAAGGTGAGAGGAATCCGACGGCTACTGTGCTGAGTGAGGTTGGCACCATTGGTGTCAAGCCAAGTTCGAAGAGCACGGTGAGCGTACGGTAAAGCGTTGATCTCATCACCAAATAGTACAGCCGGAGGGAACATCTCGGCCACTGCGGCTTTAAGCTCCTCTGAAGAAAGTGGTCCAGATCTGATTTCATCGTCGAGCATGCGGACGGAGTTGATAAAGCCCGCTTGTGCTCGAGTCAAAGAAGCCATGTCCACCGAGTGGCAGAACAAGGCCCGATCCGACGGAGAAGCCTGCCACTGGGAAGCCATTTTGCTTCTATTCTGTCAAAGACGTAGAAGACCAGATTGGACGACGAAGGTAGATAGGTGGAAGTCTGAAGTCGATCGGCGACTTCCTTGTTTACTTGTTCGGGTCCGACCCTTGGCGCCTGTAGCCCTTACAGGTAGGTTCTTTGAAGTCCGACTCCCGACGCCTGCAGCCCCTCGAGGTGGTTGAGGTCCGACCTCTGACGCCCGGATACCGTCTGGGTCAGGATAAGATTTCAGCGTTCTACCCTTTTCTGCGTTCTCAGAGAAAGGCGCTTTCTGATCCTTACGAGACTTCCTTAGAGAGGCTATACAGTAAACTGTACGACAGCCTTTAACCTCAGACTGGTCTCTTGCAGGAACGTAGCACGACACCGTTTTAAGGCTTCACTACCACTGGCAAGGTCCTGATCCAAACAATGCGACTTGAAGACAGTTCGCCACTCGCTACCAAGCCAACATCAATCAGCAGAAAAACAGTGAAGCGAAAGAGCGTTTGTGCTCCTAGCTCGTCACCCTTCCCGTCCACCTCAGGCCCTGGCCACTCCATCAGCTCTTTCGAGCGACACCGTTATCCGCCTCAAAGAGACCGGTGGGGGAGCGACGAGTCGAGCAAGAGATCTTGGTACACAGGCAACGCACCCTAGAAGTGTAATAACTCAGTGCCGAAGCACGTTCAGATACCTGGCACTCCAGCCCACAGGTATTGAACACAGACAAACTGTACCTGGCACTCTAGCCCACAGGTACTTCAACAGACAACTAGTACCTGACACTCCAGCCCGCAGGTACTTAAACAGAGACAGTAGCTTAATCGAGTTTTGCGTGATTGCGCAATGTGGCAAAAACTCCGCCTCACAGCTGTTACACTGTAAAACTGATTAGATAACTTGATAAGTGCTCGTCGGGAGCACCCCTTTAAAATGAAACTTGGATTGGACACCTACTTGCCGATGTCGAATGGTACCCCCCAATGGGCGTGGGGGACAGCCTGTCCGAGGTGAACACTAGATCAGCTAGTTCGTTCTGAGGAAATACTTCTCGTTGATAATCGTTGATGTTCCGTTGGTAAATGGGTGAGGCTAGTCCTCTAAGCCCACACGAACTCAGACTTTTATAAAGTTCTAAAATCTAAGCTGGTACAGGAAACCGCGGCTTAGTAGCTCGGGTGAAAACCTATACAGCTCAGCAAAATACACAACTACCTATAAAACTACGTGTTAGGCAGTGGTTACACTAAATGTAACCATTACAGCAAGGATACTGTGCGCTGGATGCGTTGGCGAATTAAGGTTGCAACCCACGTGCGGGCTGACAGCAAGGTACAGCGCAGTACAGCGCCGTTGCTTACACGTCCTCAACAGTTCCCGATAATTCTATATTACACTGGAAACGCCTTATACTTCATAATTCTTACAGCGGCTGGGTACGAAGCAAGCTCGTCATTATATAGTCCTGAAAAAAGCTCAGTGAAAGAGCTTGACTGCAATGAAACCTCCAGGTATTGAGATCGAAGTCACTCAAAATGTCACATCCAAGCATCCGGAGGAAGTTGAAGACCGCTTAGCAAACGGTTCGGCTGAGATTCAGCTACATATGGATAAGCATGGTAGAGTCCTTCTTCAACTAATAATTTGCCTCAACGGGCATCAAAAAAGGCCCGGCGTGTGGCTGGGCTTCGAAACGATAACGTATCGTACTTTCTCAGCTCCTTCATCTTAAAGATGAAGGAGTTGAGAAAGTGGGCTTCATCAAGGACTAATACGATAAGGCTGAGATCGTTTGCCCCGTTTTCGGGATGAGTAATCTGTTTGTCAACAAATCCAGGGAGCTTGGGCGGTAGTCTTTCCTTCAAAGCTTCTCATATGTTGTCCAAAGTGAAGTGGGAGTCTCGTTCTAGTACGAGAATCAGCCCCACCCGCACATGAAAATTCAATATACCCCTGGGCGAACCTGCCGAAGTGCCATGGAGTCGGTCGGTGAGGTGAAACCTATGAATGGGATATGGCAGAAGAAGCTGCTTTCTGAAAGCGATCCCTTCATATTCATCACTACGCATGAAGTTGAGACGAAACAAAAGAATGGAAAGAAGGAGACTCGGGAAATTGCTATCCCTCTCCATGCCATGGACGCGGCCTTAAAGTTCTTGGTAGCTTTTAACCGGTGTGGTAGTGACGAAGAGCTGCACTCAATACCCAAATAATTCTTTGGTTTCACTTACATGACTGCTGGCTTGTTCTAGGTGGACATGCAGATGAAAATGATCCAGTCTAGGGGTGCATTTTCTCGAAACAAGCAGATAATCCATGAAGCTGATGGCCTGGATCAGCACAATGAGTTATGGGAGTCATGACTGCGATCACCCTTCTCAGATCTTTTGAGCGAAGGCAGGGAGAAAAGTGGGACGAGCCTCCACAGCAACTATGGACTATTTTGAAAGAGAAGCCAATTGGCCTGTGGATATGCACAACTCCGTACGAGATCCTCCGGTCCGTTCAGGTTCAAATCACGATGATACCGATGATCTTCAAGTGGTAGACGGTGAGGATGAAATCCAAGCGGATTCAGTCGATGAAGATGAGGATGTTATCATGGTCGAAGACTTCTAAATATAAGGGATCGTATTTGAAGTGATTGTGAAACCTCATAGTGAATCGAAGTGGTAGATGAGTACGGCAGGAGAAAAATTGAGTTTACTTAAAGAGTTTACTTAAAAAGTTTACTTAAAGAGGTTCACAACTTTGGCAACATAGATGAATTGCTGCAAATGTGTCGACCAGTTGATAGAGATTGAAGGGATTTGTACTTGAAGTAATCCTAGTACGTGTCTGCGATATGGATCAGCAAATACAGATTTTCAAACATTGGATCAAAGATTCCATCACAGGCACAACGACTCCTTCCGGTCCGATGGTCCGCTGATCACGTTTCCAGCACTCAGCAACTTGAAATGCGTTCTTCCAAATGGAGTTTTGAGAGTCCTATGTCTTCCAGTACATTAGAGTAGGTCTGCTCTATGGAATCTCGACTGCCATACGGACGAAATACAGCGTACCGTTGTTCATCCTCGTCATCCATGATGTCAGCAAGCAAATCTCTATCATTCGTCTAGAACCGGGCAGAAAGAGATTCAGTTTTTGGACCTGCCATGCAGCCTATCACTCTAGCTGATTCACAACTATTGGTACATTTTCCAGCCCTTCTTGCGATGATCAGGTCTCCGAAAACTTGCGGTGACGCTTTCTATTGGGCTTCTCACAAGTCTAAGAAGCTTCTGAAGTACATACTCGTCTACTTGGTAACTACTTTCCGGTACGTATAATCTTCCAAAATAATAGGATCCCTTGTTGGTAGCTGAGCTTGAACGCGTTTGGATATGGATTTAAACTGGAGTAATGTGCAGTCTGGGAGCGCCTTGAATGAGTCTCGTACAAACCACTTCGTCCGACCAATCATTTCACCCGGGTAGGACGTGTGGGCTTGCATAGTAACCATTGCCTAAGGCACAAGGAACCAAACTTGAGAGGAATAGTGGACCGTGCAGCGTAAATTAGTAGCGGATTCTGAGTCTATACCGAAGATTGTTGTCCTTTACCACTTCCTCAAAATACGGAAGGAGCCTGGAAAAGGCATTTAGCTTGCCTGTATCTTTGAATGTATTTTAGTTAGTTGAGAAATTCGTCGAGTAGTTGAGCTTCCTCCATATCCCTACGAAAGAACTATGTGTAGTATAGTCAATACCACCAGCATCTTTCGATCCGCTTGCACTATCGCAGCGTGCAGTGACATCCGATCGGACGTATGTATTTTTGAGTCTCCACCTAAACTTTGTCCATCTTGTACCAACTCGTTTCCTTCCTTGAAAGGCACCTTGCATTTACATGCCCTGAATCTAAAAGCGGCCTTGTATTGAGTAGTGCTTTTGAGCCACTTTTCTCAATCGTTCTGAGTGTAGTTGATAGTAATTGTGGGTTATTCCTCTCTGGCCTGGGTTGGGTGAGAGGCGGAGGTTTCGCCGAGGGAGCACGCGACGCGGACGCGCGGCCCGAATAGATCCAATACGGTCAAACTCGCGAAAAAGGAGAGGCTCACTGGCCGGTTACGCGCAGTCGCCCCGTGGTGCGTAAAAGGGAGCGACCAGTAACGGGTTAGGAGCCAGCGCCCAGATAAACTACCGAACGGTCGTAGATTTGGCGCGAAATGGACGGGGGCGAGCTTGCCCCAGTTTACTGGTGGGGACGGGTGTCAGGTCTTAACCCCCCAGAGGGACACCTCGGACACCTGTCACAGCACAGTAGTACAGTACCTGCTGCCTATTGCGTGCTGGGTACTGTACACAATTAAAAACCTAGCGCAATAATTTACTACTACCGCACGGACGCTGCTACCACACGTGTGCACTACTGTACACGCGTGATGCTTAGAGACTACCGCACGGGCGACATGTGTGCTAACGCGCACACGTACTACGCATAGACTACCGCACGGACGACACGTACTGTACACGTGCGTCACGCCACGACCAGTCGGTAAACGCGCGCGCTCCCAACACGTGGGCACACCCGCCCACGTGTGCTCCGGGCACGGCCGCCCGGTTTATAACCTCCGCGCGCACGCGCCGGTCATTATACTACATTAATGGCTGTAACTTGACACCATACGTTACGTTCTATTTCATTCTCCAAGGTATGGTAGAATTCTATATCATTTCCGAGTTAGGGGCCATATAATTGATTTGACGCATTTTCTTACCTTACATAGTACCCACCTCTGTTAATTTCCGTTTGATACAGATAGTCGAGAAAAGTTTGTTTGAAATATAGACCTGAGAGTACTGCCGCACGCTCAGGTATACGTTTCGAGCACAACTAGCGAGTTGGGGTAACCATTCGAACGTAATCAGTAAAGAGACAAATATCTCTTTAATGTGAAATCGCCATTCTTGAATCGTTTAAATAGAAGGTGCAGGGCTCTGTGCAGCGTGTAAGTACCATGGTACTTAGACGTGCAGGTGAACTGTTGGGTAGGGGCTACAAAGCTACCCACATCTTCCAGTCTGGAATGGATTGATAGTCATTCACGTTTCATCGAAATACCGTTCTCCTAATAATAGTTGCCACACTGGTAGGATTAATAGGCACATGGAAAAACGTCTCTAACGTTCCCCTATTAATAAATGAAATAGGAGAAACCGCGAGGTTCCTAGGACGGGGACCACATGAACAACGCACTTGGACCCGGAACCGCGTTTTGCAATTTAATCCCACCGATTGATCTTCAACTGCTTACGGTTACGGTTACTTCAAGCTTTTCACTGATTTAGATAGGAGTCACTATGTATCTGAGTAGGCTTACTCGTTTTTGGAAACTTCGTTATATATTGGAGAGCACTCCTAGATTGGCGATTGATTCGATGTGGAGGTATTCATTCTCATAGTTCTTCTATCGCCCCTGATCCATCACAGAAGGCAAAGAAGATAGTTGTGCATCTGCAAGAGAAGTATGAAGCTGCTTTATGCTCCATAACCATATTGTTATTAAAAAGGAACGAAATCACCGCAAAAATCCCTTTCGCCGATTTGAGTGAATCTATACCACGTGGCATCTGTATACGCGTACGGCAGAGTACAAGGTGGTCCACCACATAATATCAAATTGGAAGTGGATGAATCACGGATACAATACGATTTACTTGTGCAACGAAGAGAGAAATGTTACGACAGAGTGACTATGGCCCTGTTCTCGCCATTGAAATTACGACAACAACAAAACTAGGCTGGGATGTCGTGCCTATCGCTTTACTTCCCCTGTGGAGCGCTGTCTCGACTCGAATCAATTTAGCGGTAATCTGAAAAAGACGTCGTGCTGTAACAGACTTCTTCTGCACACACTCGGCGTTATCGTGCCGGCTAGTCTGTGGAGACAAACTCTCCACAAAGAGCCTGTCTTGACCGTGTGGGGTAAGGGACGGATTCTTGTGACCTGAACTTGACAGATTCTTGCCTCCAGGAACGAAGTAAAGATGACAGCGAACCACGTGGCCATGATTCTTTGTAGATTCAAGTCTAATCTGAGTCATCCCTCGTAGTGATACGCTTTCCTCTTACGAAACAGCATCACATGACCCATCGTCTCTTTCAGTGAAGTCGGAGTTTAGCTGAACGCCCACTTTCTTCAACAGCGCACACATGAAAATGTATCTCCGGTCTATTTATTCTTTCACTATGAAATGACGAGAAAAGGGACAAGCCCAAGAGAGAAATCCATTTTCTCAAGATCAAATGACGCAGTATGCAGGATTTCTTGCATAGTCCAGATTTAAATTCTTAGAGTTCCAACAGTTAAGTCTACTTGGAGGGACTGTGAGGGACAACGTTTTCCTTAAGCAAGAAGGGATCCGCAGTTCTCGGAACAGACATCTCCCATAGGCCCTTCTGTCGGGGCACAAGTCGAAGTTTCGCAGACCTTTGTCCCAGGCGAACGTCCACCATAGCGCCCGTCCTTGCCTCCTAAAACTGTATCTGCGTTCTGTTGGACGCCGGAGGAAACACTTCCCAGCGCGGTCATGTGGCGTCAGATGCAAAGACTTCGGCCTTTTCCGTCTGTCTTGGAATAGAACTTGAATATAGAGCTCTACACATTGCCATTTGCATAATCATTCAGCACATCTGCGCCAGCAGAGATTTCTCTTAGTATTCCATCATCTCCTCGGTAACGTCCTCTCCACGGAGAGGAGCTTCGAAAAGGCGGTTGGATGGCAAATCAATGTCACTTCTAAAGCCTTCAAGAGCGACGAAACTCATCTCCTCCAGCTCAGTCGCCTTGGCCAGGATGTGTTATTCAGCGACGCTGTATATTTTCATGGCTACATCCCGGAGGGTATGATCCTTCTGGTACTGCAAGGCCATATTGCGACTCGACTTGTGAACGGCAGAGTTACCATGAGCACGTTGGCTTTCGTCGACCAGAGTTCCTTTTGTCGCATATTCACAGCTTGATAGTCCGGCATGATAGATTCGCATCAAGTCAATCCTCTCCACTACGCAATTCGCCCAGTAACTAACAGATTTGCGAAAAGCACCGCGCCAACAAGTTTGATGCCGTATCCGAATGCCTGTCGGCCACTCAATGGGTGGAAATAAGGCCTCTACCCGTTCTCTCTATCTTCCCCAGTGAACTGGAGATCCTTCCGCTCCTCAGGGACTGGCTTATTCTCACGTCGGCCCTTGTGTCCACCAGGCATACTGGTGTGGTTTGAGATGGGAGAACTCCTCGCCAAACCGGTCCTTGTGGACGACTAAACAGAGAACAGGGCAGAACCCTTCTCGGGTGCGTAACCGTTGATAGTTCGACTCCCACGCTGCTACGAAGTGAGCTCCCAGCGAGGCCATCGCGATAATAGAGCAGCTTTCCTGCCGGCGGGTGGAGTCCAGACAGAACCAACACGGAGGCGGTCGGCCTGTGCCGCGTTCGTCCCTGCTTCCGTAGTGGCGAAGGTCACCGGATGAATAGGACATTGTTGTCGCATTCATTTGCACTGATGGTACTGGTGGCGAGTAGAGAACTGTTGGAAACGATCTTGCAGTACTCTCGGGCACTGTACGACGCGTCATCGTCAGTATTCCATCCGCATTGGGTGAGGTCCCTCAAAAGAAGGACTTTTACAACGACTCGATGGAAAAATACGTAGTCTTCCTTTTCGAGTAGTTAAAAGCAATCTTACCAGTCCGGTCGCAGGATCTGACGTGCGATAGCAACAAGTGCCGTCTTGCCGAGCAGTGTGTCTCACCGATCGCTTGTGCCAATCTGGGCACTGCATGAGGTTACACTGTGGTGTCGGTCGTTATATAATTCTGTATTTGCTGGCATGTCGCAGGGTGAAATCACTCGACGTACAGCGACTTCAACCGGCAGTCTAAAAAGACAGGACCACAACGAAAGGCCTTGTCCCGCAGTTAGTTGCTGTGGGTTTACAAGGACATACTACAACTTTAACGAAAGAATAAGACTTCGGTGATGGCCTCGGCGATAGTGTAATCAATAGCATATGTTCTTAAATGGAAATTCAGTAATTAACTTTTCCCGTGAGCAACTTGGAACCAAAATCCATGATGCCACCAATAAGGAGCGATTGCATTTGGGCGTGAGCCTGTCGGGTTAGGTAGAATTGGGAGCACCATAAGGCACCTCTCTGACTGACGCCGTTATGGTCGCAAGACATCCTAAACTATGCAAGGAAGCCCAATACCGCTATCAGAAGTTGTCCATCGAACGTGTACGATTTCGTCTGCACGAAAAGCCTCGCCCTAATACGGCTTTCACAACCGGTAATTTTGAAGTTTTTTAGAGTGATGCGGCCTTCGAACCGGTTGGTCTTGTAAATGTACGCCTTGGTCAACAAATCATTAAGCAGTTAAATGACAAAAAACATCCTCTTGCGAGCCGACAGTTCGTTAGTTCGACGAGTTCTACTCGGTCGTTGTTCTGGGTGATCACATTCATGGTTTGTATCGTTGCCCTTCACGTCACACCATCTAAGTGGGCGACCATGGTCTCTCCTGCCGCCTGGGTGGCGTAGATCTTCGTCACAGCCCGAGTACACTGAGCTATCGTCGGCGTTTCGTCAAGCTTGACGCTACGGATATTGAATGCCTCGACGGACATTCAGCCCTGGAGTTTCTATTCGACTGAAGGCCTTCTACTTTGATGTGCTAATCTCGACCGCCAGTATGGTACCGGAGACGGCGTGGTAATCCAGAGATTGCCAAAGTACCTCTTAACCTGTGCAGGAGCCGTTGGGAGGGTGTGACGTCCCCTTCACGCGCGCTTCCACGACTCTGCGTGCGACTGCCGCGAGCGTCATGTCGGTATGTCGGCGACAAGAAGCTGACCGAAGAACAAGCGCTCCAGTTTCGAGCGCTGCGCTTTGTTCCTGCAAAATCCACCCGTATCAAGTACAGGGGCGGCGTCTCCGAATCTGTCTGCCAAAAAGAAGCTACATGCTACGTTTCAGCTGCATTGTTTGCTACAATAAGCGGATTACTTAATCCCGAGAGGATTAATTAATCTGGTCTGTAGAGTAGACACAAGAAAAATAAATTAATTTTTGTCCTCATATGAGGACTAACGGTTTGATATCCGACCAAGCGTTATCATAGCATAGAAGACTGCGACGTTTATTTCTTTTCAACTTTGATGTCCACGGATTGTTTTAGTAGATTGACTCAATTTAAAATTTTCCTAAGTTAAAACCGAGCAGAAAGCACTCAACGCAATGTTTCTATGCTACTCGTATAAAAGTTGCTTACAATCAAATGCGCTCCGTAAGCAAACCTTTTCTTTTGAACAGCTTTATGTGCGTCAAAGAATTGGGTTTCTCTAAAATTGACTAACAATGCTTTACCTGCAATGATGGACTTTCTGTTGCAAAAAACAGAAGTTGAATCGTTGCATTGCCTAGAAATAAAATAACTTTTATCCTCTTCTGAGGACTAACGGTCCGAAAACACCAGAGCGCTTCGCAGAAATGCTTTTCTCAGAATGGCCATGATACAAATATACGAGAACTATATGTGCCACTGACCAGGGAATAACGAAGCTGGTTTTCTACCCTTTCGTTAATCGCAAGCATTTTATTTACTTTTTCCGATTACTTGGAGTAGAAAACTCGTATCTTCTGTCAAAACCGATTTCAATCGGGCTACAATCTGATATCAAAACATCTGTCAAGGCCACGCAGCATTTTGCGAACGCCTACATGTGAACAGATAAAATTTCAAAAGAAAGGGCCTCCGAATAATTGACATTTGTATATGGCATGCCGCATTGCTTTTGACCATAAAAGCAACTACTATCAGCGCTCTAACATCCTCATGTCTCAGAGATATTGCAACTCCCTTTCATCCAATGCATCATGATCATAGACGATTTCGGAACGGAATGTCGCTCATCAAGGATATATCTTGAAGAATTTAACGAAACGGTTTAGGAATTCCACTCCGGATCGTCTATGTCATCTCACTTCCACTCTTCTGATCTTACATTTGTGAAATTACCAATCCCAACCTTCCTCATCATACATGCACTCACAGCTACATTATTAGGCATCCGACGATAGTGATTAAGACCATTCCATGCATAGCAGTGCGTTGACAACGAATTCGAGAAGTTTTATGTTTCAGGTGCAAGAAATCGCCTCTCATATTTGCTCGTTACAGACCAAATGATGAACGAAGGTGAAGGATACTTCTTTCAGTCCAGATGCATTTCCACAACTCACAGTTGCAGACGAATATATGGAGCGGCGTTACATGCCAAATGGGGGCATGCGAAAATGATATGAAAGATTTTATTAGGAGGCATACGGATCAACTTGCGATTCGATGCTTGGCATGAACATATCAACGGAAACTAGAATTTGGGAGGGTCGAAATCACCCATGCAGAATCAATTATGATCTCGGAAAAAACTTTTAACTTCTTCTGTCAGTTGGGCTAATTCACAGAAGATCTAGGCGGCTACTTAAAAAGGGTCAGAAGGGCATTTCATTCTTCCTTACACTACCGGGCAGACAGGAGTCTCTGGAAGAAAGTGTGCCACGGCGTTAAGACAAGGCCCTCAAGACTTGTTCAGTAATCTCCAGCTATATCGGCAGGATCTTCTGACATAACATGTGCCACGACGTTCATGGCAATAACTGGAAAACAGAGATCCCTGGCTATAACTCTCGACTGTGTAGATATGCAGGCTAGGCCACGCGAGTCGAAATGTAACAAAGAAGCTCCAGGGCAGAAGACAGTAATGCCATTCGCCCGAAAACGGTGGCAGTTTTGTCTTTGAGGGAAGGAATGGGCCTTATGCTCAGCGAATAAAAGAGAGATGCCCAATCAAAACAACGTCTGCTTGTCGAGGCATTGAACATTCCTGGGCAATCTATAAATTTGAGTTTGTTTAGGAAGTTTCTAGTGGTTGTCAGAAGAGTGGTGTGCACTTAGGCAAAAATATATGGATAAGTGCGAGGTGAGTTTTATGTGTAAGATTTTTCAGTATTTCTGTGCATACATGTCTTTTCAGAGCGTCAAGACTGTTTGATGGCATCAGTAGCTGGCTCGTGAGAACAAGACGCATTTTGTGGACATGCAGCAAGGGTCTTCTACGAGAGCAGCGTGTAGTTGGAGATTCAATTCCATCATGGGACAGTTTGCAACTGATCTGAAGGCTAAATATTGAAGCAACATATGAGGCATGACGTGTGTTGGAATACATTCAGCATTTGCTCCGTATTGCATAAAAGAAATCGTTTCGTTTCTTGCTCAGCCAGAAGTGAAGGTGGAATTTTTTGAAGGATGATGTGGATTGCTCACACAGGTGTGAAATGTACTTGTACAGTACAGCACACCACGCTATGCCATTCCAGATCCCTCCAAAAATAACTGACAGCGAGAAACTGATGTTTGTATCTCACAGCGTTTACGGTTGAAGTCCTGCAATTGCACTGAAATCACCTGTTATTTGGAACTGCTGTACATGCCGACAAAGGTATTCTATCAAAAAGCCGTCTATAGTAACCTATCCCTGCTATATACAGCAGAATATACTGGCTGTACTGTTGACTGTATGTTCAAGTCTCTGGCCATCCAAATACAGCCACCGTTCACACTGGTGGTACATCGCATATGCAAAGTGTGTACAAATCGGAGCACCAATGCATAGATTTATAGCGCATGCTATTTTGCAGTTACACCAAAGAAGTGAACCTTTCGTAAAAATAAAATTCGGCAATGAGAATTTAAGAAGATGTCTCCGCCAGTTTGCAAAGTCTCAGTTTGCATTGCTTTGTAGGGCAACGCAATTCCGGATGATGCACTTCCGTGCAATGCACTTCCGGGCAATTCAATTCCGGGTACCATTCTGAAAATGATGCTTCTTACTGTAGTAGTCCCAGTCACCACCTGGAACAAAGTCCAAAACTCCATATAATCTGCGTGTACGAATCATATAAACAGTAAGCCCGTGTATCTAAAGAAATTCTGTTCGCCTCTGATCAACCAACGACCTTGCACCGATTTGCTATCCTTCTATTCGAAGCGCACAGTGCGTTGCAATAATTGTCTATTGGAGGGTATATTAATGTGGCAATGCTGGCCCATCAAACGAAAACGTATTCGAGTATTTTCTGGATATATCATATTTATGGATACAGCCCGCAATACTCCTCAATAAAGGAACTGTCACTAGGAGGATAGAAGATGAACCAGACTCAGAAACTTTTTCTGTCGAGTGATATTATTTCTCGAATGTTAAGAGTTAGCGTGGAAAATCAAAAAGCATTTCAGCATGCCTGTTTTCGGAATCTAAGCTTTACTGCGGTTTGGCATCATCATGGTGTACAGTACTCCAATCAATTGTGATCTGCTTGTCTAATTTGACAACTTGAATTGGTTAGATATGGGGGCTCCCTTCTCAGAAGCAGTTCATGATCTATTGGGGTTTATTTCATGTTTCCTGAAGTTATTTTAGAGGCAACAGATTTCCGTTTATTTGAAGTGCATTTGATAGATTCCATGGAGGGGACGGTAGGGTGACCTACGGACCATCGATGTAGGGATCGAAGAGTTTTGAATTCTATAAATAGTGACGGCCTGCCCGGATACAAGGAAACAATTAAACAGCATTACAATCTTGGCGCGAAACGCGGAGACAGGAGGAATCCTCGTCATGTTGACGTTAGTTTCCAGAGAATCGAAGGTCTTTATTTTTTCCTACGGATCATGTGATAAGATACATTTGTGTTTTATTAGAGGTTGCTCCGTACGGAAGAATATGTTTTATGTGGATCTAAAATCAGCGAGAAGTGCTCGAAAACCACAGATGATTCTTCTCGGCGGCATGAAAGGGAGGACGGACATGTTCTTCCCCTTTCAATTATTCACCTTTCCTTTACCCGCAACTTTGAATGGACCGCTGCGGAGAACAACTGGTCAGAGTCACGGTAAGCCCATAGGGATGGAGTCTCATGTGTAGAGTGGATAAAAAGCGTGACGAAGGAGTGACGCAGGTACTACTTTTTTGAAGCGTGATGAGTACAGTGCGTAAGAAGTTGGCAAGCCATCATGAATATATATACATCTATAAGGAAGTTGAGTTCTGGATCTTCAGCGGTGTGCAGCTGACAGGGCCGGAGAAGTGTATAGAGATATTCTCATCAGGAAGGTGTTCAAGGAACGCTACCGGCAACTGAGTTATCAAAATTAAGCATATAAACAGGTTGAATGTGTATTCGTGAATCTTGAATGCGATTGCAAGCTGTTTATTTCTAGATACAATGGGAAGCAGTTTGTTTAATTCATTGCGGTAGAGAGTACCCCATTCGAATGATCTGCAAGATTTTATTGCCTATGACGAGTACGTTTAGAAATGGTGTACGTTTAGAAATGGTGTTCAAAATGACTTTCTCACCTTCCCGTTTAATGTTGTACTTTTACGAAAAAGTCTGACTCCATATGAGGCATTCCGCTTGTCGTCTAGGACATTAGACCCTGCTGTGCATGCGACTGCTCTTAGGAATTGCAGCTGGTGGACGGTACGAGTTTTAGTGCGATGGCCGATAACTTCTCAAGCTGAATGCAAAAAAAAAGTTCACATTGTGAGGTTACGGTCAGAAGCCATGACCACATCGCCATGAATTTTTGGTTCATTATTACTTCTTGACAGGACGACGTGATTCTGATGATGAAGACTGCGGCAGACTGCAGCAGTGCACACATGTCTACCACGTGATGCCAGCAGTTCAGAACGGGATAAATTTTAGTTCGTGTACACGTATGCCTGAATACCACGTGGACAAGAGCGAGATTAGTGGCATCCAACTTACTGTTTTACTGTACCCTGAAGATATTCGTAGTTTTACGATGGTTGATGGTCAGTGGGACATCAGCTAAACAGGATCCAACATGCCACAGTAGCGCGCTACAGTAGAACAGGATGAATCAAACATTAAAAAGGACGAAAAATTCAAAAGGAAAACAAAGAAAGAGAAAAAGACATGATGAAAAAGGAGACACGACACGAGGGCGGCAGTGCCGGGGATGGGTGGGAGAGAAATAGACATGGGGAGGAGAGGTACAGGGGGGGACGCGCAATAGTGCCGCTTTCGTTATTGCCACCCTCGAATTAGTGCCGCCAAAACCGGCAGACACAGGTTCTGCCACGTGTCATGCACGACGTCGTCATCGGCCACTCCTCATGCGCCTCAGCTCATCTCAATTGGTGACGTGATGGCACCTCACTCAAAGACCCTAACATGACTCCTGAAAAGATCGCCAAAGCGAAGCGTACGCGCCTTACGATTGCACAGAAAATCGAGGTTGGGCATCTGCTGCAGGTCGGGAATGCGAATGCCACAGTTATGCGTCAGTTCAAAATTTCAGAGCGAACCATCCGAAACATCAAACGATCTCTTCCTTCACTCCAACAAATTGTGACCAACACCGCTACAACGCTCGGAACAAAGACTTTGCACTCTGCGATGTGGAGGAATGGATTGAGATCGAGACTAATGAGCTTGTGGCAGAAGCTTCTATTAGTGATGCTTGCGATTCAATACATTATGGTGGAGAGCTACCGAAGCAGTCTGCCAGTGATGCTATGATGGATGATTGTGTGGCAGAAGGCGAGTGTGAAATTATGGAGAGGCGGGCCGTACCGAGTGCTGTAGTGTTAGCAAGGTTGTTTGGGTCTTTGGAGAGTCTGAGTGTGGAGTGCGATGTGAGCAATGCCTTATCGCACTTGAGGTCCGCAAAACGAGCTTTTCTAGAAGCTAGGCATGAGAGACAGGGTCAGGCAACAACAGCAGACTTCTGGCCGGGTAGTGATTCTGCTTTCTGATAGTTACGCTCCGAATTAGTGCCGTATTATTAGTCCCTACACAGGGCGGCACTAATGCGTAGGGTCGACTGTAGCGGGATAGGACAGCTCGCTTCTACTACTTATGGGTCGGCGGCGAGGCGGGTACAGCGAGACGCCCGGCTGTCAGTAAGTGCTTACAAAATCGTGCTATTTCCCGTGGAGTTTCACCCCTACAGTAGTATACACACAGTGTACAAGTTGGTACCCCCCGAAATTGTACACTTTATGAAAATAAACGAAAAATCAGCTTCCAAACATCTGCCGAAGCCGATTTTCACATGGCTAAACAGAGCACGGGTCCCCGAATCTTGTGCTGTAAACGGCGAATCGCCTCATTTACGGCAAACGCGGTCGCCTCTCGTGAGAGCATCACCTCAAACAAGGCATTTCTGCAAAAACGGACACCAAACTTGAACACTACAGTAATTGGGCAATTCAAATTGGACATGCAAATTTTTATCGTCAGAAAAACATTTCAAGCGCAGGTGGATGCACGCCACCTCCATTGCTATCGAAATGGGTTAACCTGATGTCATTTTTCATTTGCTATCAAAGACGTTGGCTCACAGACACTGAAAAGTTTCAAGACCAAGTTGCTCCTTTACCTTCCTTGCTCTAGCTTCGGCCTTCTTCTGACAGACGATGCGCTTCGCTACTTGAAGACGAACTGCCACGGGATGTGGGGCTAAATCACGGACGCCATACGCATTGACACGCAGAGCCAGAGCCTGTTTCTCAGTTCTCAAACATTCTTTCATTGTCTTTGCATATAACACGGTCTCACGTTGGACCTTCACCGCATCCTTTTTTTCCTTTACTGCCCTTCGCGCACTGTCTAGAATATTTTTCTCCTTGGCTTTCTGCAGCGCCGCCCCAGATGTTAAACATAAACCAACTGCAGTGTACAATAAACCGCGACATAATACCACCGGCTGCAATCCAATGCCATCTCTTTGTAATTGTCGTTTCTTATTGATCATTTTCGATATATCCTCAACGCTGATTCGCTTAGTATGTTCCTAATAAGACATTGGGCGCGATACGTTCAATAAAGGTCGCCAGTCTAAAGGATAGATACCTGATTTCCCAAATGCCTTCTCAATATCACTTCTTGTAAAGGCCATTGTGTAGGCTTTCGTTACCAGCTTCAAAAAATCAAATGCGTCATAAACGTTACTGTTATCGGCAGATGACAGTCTCTCAACTAGATTAGGCAAGTGCATCTTGAAAGGTCCGAACACGCCAACATCTAAGGGCTGTGTCACTCCACTGGTGTGCGATGGCAATGCATAGGCAAAAATACCAGCTCTGTCAAACATATCCAACACACGAAACGTCATATGACTGCGATATCCATCCATAAGTAGGAGCATTTTTTGACCATTCCTTGTGTGCTCAAAGTTGTCTTTCACGAAAAATGTTGCCCATTCCATGAAGCTGCTGGAGTCAACTCCGGCGATATGTTTACGTGTGGTAATTAAACTGCCATTACGAAGGCAATCAGTAACAGTTTCAACGCATTCTCCATCTCCGTAATTCGATACTCTAAAATTTAGAGACTTGCCTTTCACAACGAAAAGGGGTCGCCCCAAACACCCACTGGCGAATATAACAGGCATCATTGTAATACGCTCAATGTTTCGGAATTCTGGGGACCTTTGAACCGCAAAAGATGACCTTGTGACGAAATGTTTGCGCTTTTCAGACTTTAGACAGTCTTTGTTTGGGGAAATGCCCGTTTCGTCCAAATTTGCGATGTGAAATGAGTCTATACTGTTGTCCTGGCTGATTTTCTTGATGGATAAAAAATGAGTTGTCAAGGTTTCGTCGTTGCAGGCTCTCCAACGAATCTTCTGTTCCTTAGTCGTACGGCGAAAGCTTATGTCATCTTGATGGCCACTCAAAAAGTTTCCCAAAAACGCCTTGCCGGGGCGATTGTTTATGAAAGGAAGCGTGTTTTGGCGGTGCTGAGGAAAAGAGTTTACTACCATTTGAACAGCATCTTTGATGTCTTCGCGGTTTAGCGGGAAACCCCGGCCTGAATAACGCTGAACTAGATCAACAATGATCTTTTCTTCGGAGTTGGTGACGTATGAACGGGATCGTGGTGGATAGTCTTTGTGTTGCAACTGATATTGGAAAGTGGAAAGAGGCAGACGTGCAATTAGTGCAGCACGACGGCGAGATACATAGTGCTTTTCAGTAGCTATGATGGCGTTTTGAAAGCATTTCTCAGCTTTAGAAAGTCTTTTAGCTCTTGCCATGAAGACTGGCGAATGTCGATGATTGTCAGTCTCGGTATTTGTGTCAAGTCTAGATTGCATGCTGGGGACTCGATTTGCATTTGTATCCAACGCGGCAATGGGCACTGGGATTATCGAGGGTGGCAAGTTCGAATATGTGCTTTAGAGTGGGCTGTTTGCATTTCCCGCCATGTTACAAAGGCTTTCTCAGGCGTCATGGAGAGTAATGCAGTATTTATTGATCAAGTTTCGTTTTTCTGGATAAATTTTTCATATTTTGATTTTGTTCAAGTGGTGGTGGTACTGTTCAAGAATGGGTGGGCCCTTCTTGTACATTGACGCGTACAGAGATAATAAGAGCATGGGTCAGGAGAGGGAAATTGATTGACTCTTGGAAGTGGCCACGCCAACAAGTCATCAGAATACTGTAGGACATAAACGGGTACACGTGGAACACGTGAAATTCGTGGGAGGCACGTTGTGTACAGTCAAGGATGGGTAGAACCCTTTTAGGGTGCGAGCGACTCGATTGGTGTCAACCCTAGTTCAGGCTGCACTGGAGTGAAGTTATCATCATCTGCAAAATGCATCCAAATTGTACACTTGCGCATCGCCCTCTGAGGCCCGTTCCTAAGTCCGGGATGATTCTTTCCCGAATCTCCCTATCACACCACTCTTAACTTCTACCTTATTCATTGGACAGTTCGATGTTAATCTTTGACATTAACTTTATCTCCTGACTGTAAGTAGCTAAGAGTCTCAACAAGTGCAGGTGAGCTACTGGTTATTATTCTGGTTGCACAACAATGAACAAGAAGAAGAAGGGGCAAGTGGAACTCACTGAATGGCCACAGGAAGCGTCGTGAGCAGAGCAAAAACAAGAAAACGTACAACGCTTTTCACGTCCAATCCGGAGTAGTTTCTCAAGAAGCAACTCCACGACAGCATATGAAGCGGGAGTGGCAAGGTCATGGCAAGATGTGCAAACTTTCACCACTGCAACTGCACTGGCCATCGAATTCTTTATCAATGGAGATGGCATTACTTTCTTCGAAAGAAATGTTGGTTCTGTTTCGCACAATGTTAACCCGGCGATGACCGCGTAGTGGCGAACTCGCAACTCGATCCAAGTGCAACCTAGCTGCCACAGCGTTCAGCGTGTCGTCTCCCAGTACCGAAGCTGCAATAGCTGCTAAAAAAGCTGTGCTGTAGTTGTTCCTTACTTTTCGCGCCGTTCCCGCACTAATACTTTTTTTCAGAACTTGCCCTCTTCCCATAACGAAATATGGTCTAGGAGTGGCGGTGGCGGATGGCGGGTGGTGTAGGGGATTCGGGAAGAAGAAGAGGACGGACAACGAGCGTGGCAAAGAAGAAGACGAATGGAGTATCAGCGTTCGGGGGAGAAGCGGGGGATGGTGGGGTGGAAGGAAAAGGGCTTGGAGGGGGGAGGAAACCTGGCGGCGTTGGAGACCGGAGTGGGAGGTGGTCCGCATGACTTGAAGGAAGGGGCGAGTGAACGAAGGTATAGATAGACGCGAGAATGGTCAGCACCAGATTCTCTGGTGTGAAACGTAGACGTCCTGCAAGGGCATTTTCCGCTCTGTACACGTGTACAGTACTACCATTTACAGCGCTTTTCTTGAAAAATTCAATTTAAAGGCCTGGTAGATACGCACTGCTGGAAGTCAAGAGAAGAAAATTTTGTGATGGACTGCGAGTTAGGAACGGGTCTGAGGCCCTCAGGGCCTCTCTAAGGATTGCTCGGTCCAAACATGCCCGTCCATGCTGTCTTAAAGGACGCCACGCCCTCTGGAGGCCCAGACATGTTTTTGATGTGCCTGCGCTGAGGTACAACTATCCAAGGGTACTTAATCGCTCTCCCTCCCTTTACTCCCCTTGCAGCCCCTTCAGAGGGTGCCATCTTCCATCATCCGAAGCATCATCCGAAGCCAAGCCCAATCGATAACCACTGCACCCTCCCTGTCCGAACTTCCATACAACGCACAGCATGCGACTTGAACACTGCGCCATTTCATTTAGACCTCCTCCGTAAACACGGCTGAAAGCGTTCGTATTTTGGAAGGGTCGATCCCCGCTCTTCACCTTCTCACGTTGAGAGGGTCAGTCCTCGGAGCGTGTTCGTCATTCCTCACGTCAAAATGTCTACCACCATTTCCAGACCAGGCAAAACTGCGGCCACATCGATCCCTTCTGGCTCCATTTCCAAAGACTATCCATGGCATCCTTCACTGGAAGCTGTGTACGAGCCGGGTGTCAAGCTAGGACGCGGCTGCTTTGCGACGGTTTACAAGGCCAAGCGTCGCTCCGACGCTGTACAAGTTGCTATCAAGGCGGTGGAAAAAAATAAGCTCGATGGTGACACCACTGCCCTTCTCCGCAACGAACTTGAAGTCTTGCAGGCCGTATCGAAGCACCCTGGCATCGTCACGTTACTCGATTCATTGGATACGGAGGAGCATATGTTTTTCATTATGGAATACGTTGACGGCGGGCCTCTGCTGGATCGCATTGTAAGCAGAGGCAGCTTTTCTGAAAATGATGCACGCGTACTATTGCGCGCCACGCTGCTAACGCTTGAGTTTCTGGCCAATTTAGGCTGCGTGCACCGCGATATTAAACCGGAGAACATCCTTGTCGACAACTGCTCCGACAAGTGGCCCGTAAAGCTCACGGATTTTGGGTTTTCAGAAAAAATGCAACCAGACGAGCTCCTTTATCAAACGATGGGCACTCCACTCTTTGTCGCCCCGGAAATTTTGAATGGCCGCGGATATGACTGCGCCTGCGATATGTGGAGCTTGGGCGTTGTCCTTTATTTGGTCTTGTGTGGTTATCCGCCGTTTCCATCTGATAGTCCTAATGTCCTCGTCGAAGCGATTGTCAATGGCAATTACTCTTTCCCAGCTCCCGAATGGGACCACGTCTCCGACGATGCCAAAGATGCTCTAAGAAGGATGCTAGAAATCGACCCACATCGCCGTATTACTCCGACCGAGGCATTGGTTCATCCGTGGTTCCGGGCCGCCCAATCAACCTCTGATTTACCGAACAGCAAACTCAAAGAGTTCAATGTAGCTCGTAAATTCAAGGCGCTTTACGTGGCTGTGCGTACTACACAAAGCTTTTGGAAAGTTCTCGATCCAAATCGCAAGAGAGAACAGGATCCAGTATCACATGAGAAGCTGCAAGAAGACGTCGAAAGAAATAGAGCTATGCTGGAAAGACTTAAACTGAATACGACAAAAATGACTGTTCCCGAGACCAGCAGTGCCCCGGGTTCCTCTAAACCAAATGCGGCTTCCCAATTTCCTTTCACGCCACTCAGACACAGCCGACGCTCTCTTGTCCTTCCGGTCAGTGCTCTTGACTCTACATCAGAACGATCCCATGGCGGCGGTGGACATCAAGTGAAGCAGTCCACAGGCTTCAAATCTTGGAATTCCCAGATGATGTCTTCCCGAGCAGAGGAATTGGTGGCCCAGGCGAATGGAAGCTTGGCTGAAAAAGACAACCTCAATCCTTTCTTTCTGGACAACAGCGTCTCTACGGAAAACCCTGTATCGTCAGGGAGAAAAAGACTTGCCAAGCTAGATTTTAATGGACTGCTGTGAGAGGAAAGTACAGTGTCAAGCAAGTCACGGTGCGCGTGGTGCAGCAGTTGCTGTAACAAGACGCGTTGAATGAGGCGAAGGGCTGCAGACAAGAGTGAAATCGCAACCTTGGACTCTTAACATTGTATTGAACATTCTGTCGAAGGAAAAGTGCAACAGCTACAGTCTAGCTTGCATGGACGGCAGCGGGAGACGAGGAATGGTGTCCTCACACCGTTGGCCTTGACCTGTCTTCCGGACACGGACACTAGAGCCTGTTCAATACAAACGAGGATTGATCGGGTAGATGTACTATCACATCGCGATAGGTCGTGTAGGACTACCTGGTTCTTGTCTTGTACCACTTTGACTCGTCTTCATATCTCCTCGACATCAGTCATAAGGAGAAAAAAGACGCCATCGCGTGGAAGGCAATGCCCATTTTGCTGTGCCGAATGTGTTTGCGTATTCAGGTTTGGTATGCACGAGGAAAATAACGTGGCTCATGTGAAGTGAGAGTTTACATTAACTCCTACCTCCGATGGGGTCAACCACTACATTTTCAAGTAGTTGACAGCGTGTTGTTCACCAGAAAGGCTCATGATGACCCCAAAGCATGTCCCGAACCCCATTGATGTTTCGACCTGGAAATTGGCATCGTGAATCCGCTTCGCACCCCCGAGGTAGTCGCAGCACCGCTTTGCCTCCCAGACGCACTTCCAGTTCGAGATGAACCACCGAAGCCTCTCGCCGCAGGCCCAGACTCCATGACTGGCGATACTCTTTGCAAAGTGGTGAGGGACCCAAGAGTGTTTTGAATCTGATCGATGAGACGTTCAAACCAGATGGGAACGAAGATTAGATTCTTGCCTTGCGGCATAGTAGGGTAGACAGAGTCGAAGAAATAATATAAATGACCGCCGAGAAGTCCTAGAACACCCGAAATGTTGAAACCGCCTTTGATAACGTCCAGCAAAACCAAGGTAAGTGAGAAGTATTTGGCCGGGATTTTGATGAAGCCATATAATGAGACGATGACGTTGTCGGCGTGCTTACCCCACAGGTGAATGATGGCGATCAAAAATGCGCTCCCGTTAAATAGAGATGGGAGAACTGAGGTGCAAATCAAGACGAAAACGGCCACGAGAGTGAGGAACCATGCGTAGTTGGCAGGCCTTCCAAAGAAGACGCCTCGTTCAAGTTGCTGAGAGTACGTGTACAGGAAGTACAAGTTGATGAGGAAGCCCAAACCCAGTCCTCCCAAGTGGAAAAAAGTGAGGACTAGCCTCCATATCTGAAACTTGTAGATAATCGGGCTCCATTCCAATATGAAAGGGCTATATGGGATCAGATGCAATCCGGTGACAACCGTTGATACGAAAGTTACCATAAAGAGCGTGCGGGTGACGGGCGGGATGTCGAGAAAAAAAGATTTGAAGTCGAAGTCACCGCTACCGTGCACGTCGCCAGATGTTTGGTGTGACATTTTCGTTGCGAGGCGTTGGAAAGTGTGCAGCAATTTAGATACTGCGCGTTCGCACAAGAATGAGCAAGCGATTGAAAGGACCTTGGCCTTGGGTTTCACTGTTACCGCACTTCAAAATGGTGAAGGCCAGGAGAGAGGAGGGGAAGAGGTGAGAACCGGCACTTGGGTTGGCCGGGGTATGTTCGGTAACGAGGGAATGGTTAGCACGACGTTGCTTCGGGGGGCGCGTAATTGAATTACCAGGCCGCAGGCTGCAGGCAGAGTCTGTCCTCCAGCTGGATTTGGGTATGAGAATGGGAGGGGGGCGATGGGCTGAGGACATTGTTAACATGTTTTCCCTTTTCTGACCAATCACAACTGCAATGGCCGTGAAGAAGCACCAGCTGTCAGAGTGGTGGTGTCAGTCAACATAACGCATTGTCATCGGAATGAATCCGTGATCCATTTTATAGCCAGGTCGTATGTGCGGTCACTTTCTCGTCACATTAAGGCAAGTTGTCACGGAGGCCGTCACAGAACATGTAGTGAGGCGGATTACGGTTGAAACAGAGCTCAAGTGGCAACACCAACCGCACAGACGGCAGAGCTTCACCGCGTCTAAACACAGTCTAATCGGCTTCGTTATCTTGTATCTAAGAACTGAGCACCGACTACGAAGGGCAGCCACAAACCGTTATAATTTCATGTTGAGCTCGTCGTTCGGCGAAATGACAGCTTTCGTGAATGCCATTTCTCCCGTGCTCCCTTCAAAATGCAGGCGTGTACTAGGTACCAAGCGTGGCAGGTCTCCCCGTGTCGTCGCTCGCTTTAACGCACGTCCTGTAACCATGCTGGCGTCCTCCAATTCCTCTGGAGGCGTTAACGAAGGCCCCGTGAATTCCCGGAAAGAGAAAGCCGCTTCATGGCAGGAGGAGTTAAAGATGTTGTTAGATCCTACCATGCCGGTTGGAGTCAAGCAGGTGCTTGTCCAAGACTTGGCAAAACGGGCTCCAGAAGTGTTCAATGATGTTCTCTCGGGAAAGGGATGCGCCGATATTGGACTACAAGGCGTGGCCGACGTCATCAGACAGTTTCAAGAAGACTTGCTCCCAGACCTCGTTTCGAATGGACCAAGATACGTCGCCAAGGCTGCTGAGGACTTTCCGAATGCCATTTCCGGCATGTCATCCAGTTCAAGTGGCATGCCCAGCAAAATGCCGACGCCTGTCTCCCCAGAGGAGGTACAACGAGAGTTTCGCAACATCTTTAATAAGACCCCAGAGGGCTTGTTTACGCCAGATTTCAAGGTTCTAGGCCAGTTTGAAGGGTATGAGATCCGTCAATATCCTACTTTGATCATTGCGGAAACGAAAATGACATCAGAGACGGCATCAGCGTCAGGTGCGACTGAAGTAGAGAGCGCATCGGCAATGGGACAAAGTTTTAATAACCTTGCGGGGTTCCTCTTCGGCAAGAATGAGAGCAAGACAGCCATGAAGATGACGACGCCAGTTATTCTGAGCAAAGGTGAACCGGAAGAAACGATGAGCTTTATCATTGGCGAATATGATAGCGTGGAGGCCGTGCCGAAAACTCTCGATGATACCGTCAAGTTGCGCGAGCAGGCCGGTCAAGTGCTTGCCGTGTCAGAATTCACCGGGTTCGTTACTCAGGGGGAAGCAAAGAGACAGCGCAAGAAGCTGATGGATAAGCTCGCTCGTGATAATATCGCCCTTGGACCCGATGCAGAGTCAAGCTACAAATGCATGATATACAACGGTCCATCGACCTTGCCGAATTTGAGACGAAATGAAATCATGCTGGAAGTTGTATACTCAACTACAGAGGAGAATGTATCTTAAGGTGTTGTAAGGTGTTGTAAAGCTATCTTTGCTGTACATCATGCTTGCAGTGGGTCATTCGGCGTTGAGCAATTGCCCGGTGGAGAGATGCTCGCAATCCAGCAAATTGGAGAGCAGCTTTTAGGAATGGTGTAGTACATGTGTTCCTAGTGAAGCTTGTTGTTACTATACAACACCGAAACCTTTTAAATCCCTGGAACTATATTTGGTTATCCTCTACTGTACAGTACCGTAGTCGCTTTTCGGCTTCTTGTTCCAGTAGACTCCGCATATTTGTCAAGTACAGTACGTATAACTATTCGTCCTGACCAAGATGTCGACATCTTGTTCATCAACACGCTTGATTGTGTTAGAGACGAACATGGTAGTCTTGGTGCCTGCTCCAGCATTACGGAAATTGGGGGAGATGCCTGACTACGTTGTATGATTTTCGGCTTAGCTCATCGGGCCATGGGTAATTTACAGCATCCCCTCTTCAAAAAAATCCTCAAACGTCGAGCAAAAATGAGCTATCCAGAGCTCATTTTTGTCCAGATGGACTGTTGGTGCAAAATCGTTACCTTTCATTCGGCGACGGTAATGAAGGAGGCCTGCCGGTTAGGGCTGCTCAAGGCCGTTGCCAAATGTGAGTTACTATTTTTCTCTGTCACTCGTTTTCGCTTCACCGGTGATGCCCCAACGCCCTCAGGGTTCGCAGCATGTCAGAACCAAGACGCCTCCACATGCGGCCTGCCTATCTGTTGCATTTCTCGTGTTGTTATTGCACCGTTGGGGATCGAAAAGACTGTCTGAAAGTGACCACGGCAACTCGAAATGACGGTCAATGGCACAGACAGTTAGATTGTGAAGAAGTCAATATGGCATGAAACGCTCTTTGTCATGGACAATGTCTTTGTTGCTTCGCAGGAGAGTGCTCTAATGAGGCGGCTGCCCATTTCTCTCGCAAGGCCAAAAAGATAATTGAAGTCGAAGCCTTCATATCACACGAACCTCCTGTCAAGACTATGGCTGCAGGAGTACAAGGACTGTGCTGAGTAATGCTGTGCAAGTATATTGACCGTGACGAGGCAGTAGACTTACCTCTTCGATACGTGGCTTGAGGGCCGTCAACAATAATAGGAAGCATCGCATTCCACGGCCTGGACTTTCATCAAAGGTCCTAGTCAAGTTATGTTTGTCCAAGTTTTTCTACAGCCATATCAAGGCTCGACCAGAACAATACATTTCATTGCACTCAGATGCACCTTTGGCAACTTGAGAATGACAGCAACTGAAATATCGGGGTGAAGAACACGCACAATTCGAAAATGTCGTTCGCCGGTCACACTTCTAAGTCACGGATACACCCTTGAGCTGGATGGAAGATATATGAATAAGTGCGGCACCCTCCCCTACGAAGACTAATATCTGCAAGTTTCGAAACATTGCAAAACGTGTTTGGAATAATTTATTCTACATGGAGAAAGTATAGATTTTAACAAGTGATACCGGAATCTGAGACATTTTCCTCTTCCTCCATGCTCAGGGCATGTAATTCTGCAGGGGTGAAGATGCGGGGGAGGATATACAATCGTATCGGAATGAACAAGGCGATGATGAACGGAAACAGCAGACCAGTGTTGAACACGGTATCTCCTAAATAGAAATTAGATTTGACAAACCACAGCAGAACGAGCAACAGAACCTGAACAAAGGTGTAGAGGTGGATCCTTGAGATCTTCACTCTTCGAACATAATGGTTTGGTGGGTACTTTTCGGACTGCGTGAAGAGTAGCAAGATTCTGTCCCAGAACGCAATACCATCAAGAGTGCCAACGCCAAGGAACAAGAAAAAGCCATACAGGACGGATAGTGGGATCAATCCCAAAGCATCCTTTGCGAGAATGCTCAAGCCAATGAAAACGTGAGTGACAAAACCGGTGATCCTGGTTTCTCTGGCCTTGATGACGCGTTCATATCTTCTGCCATGTTGCTCATACTCTTCGACATCAGCAAGCTGGCGAGCGTGCAAAGGAGAGTGAGGCAACGCAGCATGTGTCCAAGGCATACCGAAGACTGACTGTACAACGATGATGATACTGACAACGACCAAGTCCAAGTAGTAACCTGGTCCTTGTTTGAGCTTGTTCTCTGGTTTGTTGACAAGCATTGAGGAAATGTTCTGATCGAGAAAGAAGAGGGTGGCAAGAAGAGCGCCGCTGACAGCTGCCAGGAAGATATACTGGATTTGAATGTCAAACAAGGGAACGAGCCACGACCTGCCACTAGTAGTGACAATGCCAATTCTATCAGGGACTTTCAGAGGCTCGGCTTCAACATCCAAAAAGATTCGTCGCACGGCTGTCATGGCCAGGATGGAAATGGGTACACCGAAGTCGCTGAGCAATTGTCGGATGATTGGCTTGAGAAGGAAGCTGCGGCGAAAGTTTAGCAAGGCCATGGCAATGAGGAAAGTTCCTGTCGCCAACAAGAAAGCGAGAAGAAAGACGTCGGTTGGGGAGTCTTCATAGACATGGATGAGAGGCTTGATGTACTCGCTGACGAAAAGAGCTGCGATGAGGGTGGCAAAGATTTCTTCCGTGAAGTGGCCGCAATACTTCATGACATAACAGGCGTCAGTGACGACGAGAACGAGGAGAATGAGGGCCGTCCAAAGACCAGTCCAGGCGTAAAAAGGGAGAAACGGAATTTCAAGAGTCTTGCACCAACTGAATAGGACATCTATGAAGACAGTAATGGGGGCCGTGGTCATGACGATTGTGAGAGGTTGACCTGCGAAGGTGGCGAAGGTAAGGCCTGCAAATGCTTGGGAAACGATGGTTTCGATAACACCAATATTGGCGTCTGTGTTGTCATCATCAAGTGCACCGAAGGCGATTGTGGGCATAATAATTGCGAAAAAGAGCCAGACGGTGGTGGAGAGATACTTGAGCAGACTTCTGGGATCTTTGACGCCGTCTGTCCAATCTGATTTATAGACAGATGGCTTGTACCTGCGCCTTACATCAGCAATAAGACCGCCGGCGAACTTGCCTGTGCGAGCAAAAGTCTTGTCAATGATAGACTCTGGGGACGGGGCTTGTTCTGAGGGGTCTGGGTTTGTCTCCCTTGCGAGGTATTTGCGAATGGCATCTCGAAAGTGGCCGTCACTGGAAGCGAGGCGAGCGTCGGAGTAGAATTGGTCATCTTGGAACATTGCAGAAAGCGTGCGTGCAATCTCAAAGGGGGTCTTTGTCTCCTTGAGCTCCTTAACCGGACCAAGAACGAGCACAACGAAACGAACAAGGGAACCGTTGGCCACACCGAGGTTGCAACTGGAAGTGAGACGTGCTATGGCGACGACGCATCTATCGCAAGTGTTGAGAGCGTTCAACCTGGCAAACGGGATGATGAAGCCCGAGCCAAGGACATTTTTGTGCCAGTGACCGGGTAATTGGTCTGCGGGGTGTCGAAAGTTTGTGTCGCGTGATGTCTGGGGATCACGAGAATTGTTATCGGCATCCAGGGGAAGACCTGGAGGGCGTTGATGAAGGGTATCAAAGGCATCCTCGGAGTTTTGCGCGCACGAATTATTAGGCGCGGAGGAGTTGGGCTCACCAAAAAGGGCATGCACTGCCTCATTGATTGCAGTGGCGGGGATTTGACCGGCGTCGACGAGGTGGTTGAGGAGGAGGCGAAGGATGCGACGCGGGGGAGCGGGAGGTAGGTTAAGCAGGAGAGGAGCTGTTTGGGCAACGCGATGGAGATCTTTGTGGCCGCGGATCTCGTCGGCAACGCTCTTGACGGGGAGCGGCTCGATCTCACATAGAAGCGCGGGCGGGCTGCGATGGCGGAGTGTCGAGGCGGACGTGGCTGCCGGCGGAATGCACGCGGAGGAAGTGGAGGACTGGTTGCACATGGTGGCGGGCTACGGGGGCACGATTGGTGGAAGTTTGTGTGAGGAGGGGGGAAGAGGGGAGGGGGAAAAGTAAGGAAGAGGGAAGGGGAACAGGGGTGAGGAGTGGTGTTGGGAGGGTGAAGGAAATGCGTGTGTTGGACCAGATGGGAGATGTGCAGTAACGGTTAGCGGGCGGTGGTGGGAGGCGCGATTGGCGGGGCGACCAGGTGAGGTAGGGCGGTTATCAGCGGGCGCGGGGCGGGGCCCTGAGCCCCTGTCGGGAACGAGCGCTGGTGCAGGCGGGAGTTGGTGCCGAGGACTGCGGAGGAATTAAAAGGAACAGTGCGTGCGCATGCACCACGTGGACACGTGCCGTGTGGAATGGGACGATGCGCCGTGCCGAGTGGAGGCGCTGTCCACGGAGCACGTGCCTCCGGCAGTCACTGGCGCACGGCGGCCCGCGCGTCGCGCCCCGATCTGGCCGTCGACTCGCCTCGCGTGACCCCGCTCTTACACCCGCAGCTGTAAATTGCATCCGGGTCGTACGGTATCGTACATTCATACGCCGCAGGCCGATGCATCCACTTGCCATGTCATCCGGATGCATACCACAAACCGCATCCGGATCCCTTGCGATTCGTGCGTACTTTCCCATGTCCCTCCACACCGTTCTTCTACACCACTCCTGCTGCACTTTCACCCCCTCTCCCCCCGCCCACTACACACGGTGGGTTGATACTCGCTGTTCAGAGCGAGACAGCGAGAAGAAGGCTGCATGACGCATCAACGCATGTGATAACACGTCATCTTGATGTAACAATGGGGTTCCCCGGCAACTCGTCTTACCGTGGAGCTGGACTACAGTATACAACAGAGTACGCTGAACCGACAGTATTCCCACACCGCAACACACAGTAAGTTACCCTTGCGTATCCTTCTCACAGGGTAATAATGAGTAATGCCTGTACAGCACAGCACCACTCTTGAAGTCGAGTACCGTCCTTGCTGGAGCTCTCCTGAAGACAGTTTTGCCATGCTGGGGTACAGGTACTTGTTTCTGCCTCGTTGGATAT